>NC_089530.1:23260626-23355626 GCF_963924715.1 Thunnus thynnus | reverse complement strand
TACTGACATTGGAGTCACTACTACAGCAACAAGAAACTTTACTGCACAGCCAGTTGTATTTGCTGGATAAATGCAGAAGGTTATTTATTTAAATGATATAAGTTTATGTTCAGTAGCAAAGGCAGAAGTAGAATGATGATGACTGCTGCTTGACTGGTCTTGTGGAAGAGGTTGGACTGTGGGGTTCGACATATAACGTTCAACCATCCAGTGGAGACTGCAGTTTGCATTTCTTCTCCTGCAAACACTCAGTTTCATGACCACAATCTTTCCCAAACGGTTTAGCTAGCTGAGCCAGACCTGAACTATCAAGGTGGCCAATTAAAAAACACTCATATGAGTAGATTTTGTAACATGAGTCATTTGAAGACAGTAACAAGAACATATTTTGTTATTTAGGTATATAACAGAGATCTTGTTCTACTAAATCCATCGCATATGCTGTAATTTTAATAGTCCTCTATTAATATTCTATGAAACACATTAAAAAACACATGTGCTATCAAAGCAACGCTCACCGCTGTCGTCACAGAGCAGCTTCGACCCTCCGTTTACACACGGGGCAAGTTTGTTTCTGTGTGTGTGTGTGTGTTTGTAGGAGAGAGAGAGAATCAGAGACGGCGTGTTTTTAGCGTGCGACAGCCATTGAATGATAAATCTGAGATGAAATCAGAGTCAGGGTTTGACTGTCCCTCTGTGCTCAGCCTCGCTCTTCTTCTCCTCTCAGTGTAAATATCAGACGCATTAAAATTTAACAGGCTCTCTGGGTAAACTCTCCAAGGTTATTGTAGTTTTTTTTTTTTCCAATTTAGCTTAGTTTTCAGTTTTATTGTCTGATCTGCTTTTATGATCAGGCCGGTATGGAGCTGTCAGAACTGTATACACTGAATGTGATGTGATGGCTATTTGGACTTTTGCTAAACTATTTGAACGCTGATGCTTGTGTCTGGTTTGTACCTGTTGTGTAAACATATCGGCAGCATTTTCAGTCTAATTAGATTTTGCATGGCAACATTGATTTGTTGATCAGAGCAAATTAATTACTGCAGATTCTGTGTCGACTTTCAGTTTGGGCTCAGCGTGACGGTTGTCAGAGCACCAAAAATCTGTTGTGTTGTCATGATGATGTGTAAAATACATACAGTGCCAGTCAAAGGTTTGGACACACTTTCTCAGGTGTGTCTGACTGGTTCTGTACAGATGAAGCAAACTCAGTTACCCCATAGCTTGAAGGGAAGGAAGCAGATCTGATTTTATGCGGATGTGTTGCTGATAAACCAGTTTAGACCATAATACGTTTCAGATCTTGTCCATCCCAAAGTTGGAAGCTGCATCTGGAATTTATAATCTGTTCATTTGGATCATTGACATCAACAAAAAGTATAACTATAAACAGGAATCTTCATTTTCTTGTGTTTTCTGGAGGTTGGATTGTGATTCTTTGTCTGTCTTTTGCAGGCTCAGAAATTGAAGTCAAACTCAACTGTTGATGGCGTCTTATGTGTGGTAAGTTTATTGTCAGTTATATTGTACGATAAAATGCAATTGCAATCATGAGACAATGTGTATAACATGTTCTTCTTCCATTTAAACTTCTGGTTAATGTAAAACACTTTGAGTATGACAAGAAAAAATCACCTGTAGGAAAAAAAAACGACTGAAAGGTAGAAAACAGCTGAAGGTTTAGAGAATATTTGAGCTGATTTACAAGTTTCACCACATTAATTACAAATCACATATACTTGACATTACTGTCAAAGCAAACCTTAACTTTTTATTAATTTCCTACGTTCTAGACAATCATTGTTTTCAATTAAATAAACTGTTCCCTTAAAACATGAGCATCATGCAGGCAGTCACAGTAAGCATTTGACCCATTTACTTATTTGTTTACAATTGTTTTGCAGTTAAACCATTAAGCAGCCAAATCTCAAATTTCTTATATTAGAGCATCCTTGAAGAAAAGAAGAAACACATTCTGGGACTGCAAGACCACAATAATAAAACTTTCACAAAAAAAATAAAGGTGCAAAATCCATGTGGTGACAAATTGCTGTCAAGTCAAGTTGATTTTCTGCAGTATGGCTTGATACTGGTGGTTCAGATAAAGTTGAATGTCTTCAGTTTTGGACATCTTAGCCTGAGAAAACCTGCACAAAACTTGTTTTGGGAGATGAAATCTCAAATCGTTTCTCCATTTTATCCAAGAAAACAATTTTATTTAAGATCACAAGGCAATTGCCTGAGTTATCAAATCACCACAAACTCTAATCCAACCTCTGTTGGAAGTCTCTGACCTCCCTCTGACAGTGATTGCCACGGCAATCCTCCCTGCCTCCTTTGTAAACTCCTGTTCTTTGTAGTTCCTTTGAGGCTGAAATGGGAACGTTGCTTTACTGGTGGCTTTTAAAGTTCACTGTAAATGTCATTGTACAATAATAAGGCACTGTTATGCACTGGACTGACATTTAATAGAGGCAGGGACAGGTCTGGAGGAGATGACCCAGCAGTTAGCTTGCGGCTTTATTAGCAAGCCAAAGACTGGTGGGGAAGCTCGATATACACATACATACATCTGCATGGTGGCACATACAAACGCACTCACACACACACACACACACACATAAATGTAGCTTTCCACTGTGGCATTTTAGTTATAAAAACAACCTTTCGATTTTTTACTTCGTCATACCAACTGAATACATTTTACACAATTTTATACATGATATTATTGAATTAAAATGCCTAATGTCTTGAAGGATACCACATACTGCATGAATGATTTAAACACCAACCGAACTCCAATTTAAATCCCATTTGTATTTATTTTATTCTACAACTTTGTTTTTTTTCCCTTTGATCCTCATAACTATGTCTGTTTTCATCTGATTATATTTCTCAATCTCTGTAAAGCACTTTGGTCAACTTTTGTTGTTTTTAAATGCACTCTATAAATAAATTGACTTGTCCTAAGTCCACTTTATGTCACAGTTGGTATAAGATGCCACTGGCAAACAGATCATTGGGAAAAAAGGTTTTCTCGAAGACCTAAACACCTCAAAAAGTGACAATGACTCTTTGCTAGAAATGTTCTGCTGTTGTTGTTGTTGTTAAAAATCTCAGACTCTGTTGTGGATAAAATCCAGAGACCAGGCGTCAGGTGTCTCTTAACACACTTTGGCAAGAGGGGGTTGAAATACAGTATATGAACCTTTGCAGCAGCTTAAGCATATGCCTTAAGGTCAGACTTTAACACATAGGCTCACTGTTTATATCAGCAGCTTAGTTGCGAGATAAACGAGGAATCACTTCAGATTTACTTTCTGCCAAACCCCTTAGCCGACCCTCTCTCTACCTTTGTCAAGCCTCTCAAAGTCTGTCATTCATTGTTGGAAAAGTGGCTTCTTGATTTCACTGCAAGGCAAAAGCAGGCTTCTCATTTTAGATGTCAACCATTGATTTTGATGGTTAAAAATGGCTGCCACTGCCAGATTTGAACAAGCAGAGTTAGCTACAGTAGCTACATAACTTTACATCCAGGATTTGGTTGGAAAATCTGTCTCCAGCTGACTTTTTAATGCGTCCAGCAGTCTCGTTTGAAAATAAGAAACCTGCAAAAGAGTTTTTACTATGCATGTGATAGCTACTTAAATGATACAATTGTAAATCAGGGCTGTAAATGCAAAAAATAAGACTAAAGCTAATGTCACAGGTGAAAAGTTAGCATCCTCGACAGTTGATGGTCCATGTAAAAAAAACAGTGAGAGATCAGACTGTTTATTTTTTCATCATGGGAAGTTCAGTTTTTATTGCAAGAGGACATTTTACTGAGCTTTAGTCACTGACTTCATGCAGCAGAAAACAAAACAGCCTTTGGGTGCAAGGAACATCTGGGAATCTGGTTTAAAATTGGTTTCAGCCAATCAGCTCCTTTGAAAAAAGATTCAGATGTGGAACATTTTATTATTTTTTTTACCATACTAAACTCTCCCTTCTTTATGTCTCACTCAGGACCCTCAGATAGATGGTCCAAGCACATCCAACGCCATTCTGAGAAACTCAGCTGCGTCCAGACGGCCTGCAGGTCTGGTCTCTCTGCTGCCCCCGCTGCTGTGGCTGTGGTACTGCATCCTGCCAGCGCTGTCCTCGCCGGGCGTCTTGTAGCCTCACCGCTTTACAGCAACAAACTACAACGGACTGACAAACACACATTTGTATAAAAGAAAAAGCAAAACAAGAAATTATATCCTTTCTTCTCAGTAATACCTGTTGTACTTTTATTTCCCTCTGGATTCTATCTCTCTCTTTTGATTCCTACTTTGGTTTTTTTAATGAATTTTTGGGAAGCTTTGTTTAATGTTGGTTTTTTTTGTTTTTTTGCATTGCAGCTGTGTGCTAAACAGTGATCTACTTTATGTGTTAACTCAGTTTGGCCGTGTGTTCCCTTTGGGTTAGTTGAGAAAAAAAAAGGGATTTAAAGCTTCTGTGTTGCTTGATTGGATAGAAATGAGAAAACACTCGAGGACCACATTCCACTAATACAACAACAGTACACACAATGTAAATTAGCATCGATTTTTGGAGTCGCCAAATCAGTTTTCACTCACGTCTGTTTGTGTGTTGAGGCTATAGGTGGGATCTTTTGCTTAAAAGTCACAGTCAGTTCAGTAACGGCTACATTTTATCACTTGGGCAGCCTTTTAGGTGTTATTCAGTCTCCTCTGTGGTTTGTGTATGTTTTAATGACGTGATCTGGTATTTTACATTTTTATTAGCTGAATGAAAAGTTCATCTGGATAATTTACCTGACAAAATGTCACCTGAGAGCCTAGTTAACACCAATAATCTAAACATCAGAAAGCAATGTGCGCCCAAACTGTCTTTACTGTAGCTCACACTGAACACACATCGCCGCTGGCAAAAGCACACAGGCGAAGTCCCACAAACACATACTGCACATATTCACACATTCAGACAGAAACACACAGCAACACACACACAGCGCCAGGCTTTCTGCTCCCTTTTTTTACACCTTGTTTTGCCAAGAGAGTGATACTCAGAGATCACAGAACGGTAGATTATACGCTGCTGTGGATGGCTGAATCCACTCGACTCATTAGTGATTGTACATACTTGTAATTGTTAAAAGTCCAAGCCATGTTCAGTGTTTCTCTATGGAAGCTGACAGAGAAGCTGCTGCAGTTTCACCTGAATGATTTTTTGGAGTTTTGATGTACTTTTGCTGCACTGCGTCCACAAAAACAAGAGCTGAGGACAAAAAAAAAAAAATAGGCTAATTGTTGTAGAGTATATTCAACAGTAACTCATGCCTCCATTGCTCCAAAGCTCAAAGTATCCTTTTTCTGTCACTTCAGTGTTACAACTTATTGCCTCAATTGTGAAACTGTCAAATATGTTGGAGGAGGAGGCGAACTCTTCAAATTGACTGTTTGCTAAGCCCCGCCACCCTTAGTTACTGCTGCTACACCTGTCAAGCTTTGCATGCTAGCGCGGCACACAGTTTTGGAAGAATTGGCCTTTAATTCCAGACAGAAGTACACAAAAGCAGGCTTCTCAATTTTAGCTGGTGACCATCCGTTTTGTCGGCTAAAATGACAACATTTTATCAGCTGTAGCTAGCCAGCTGATTAATAGAGTGCTGTGTGCTGGCTATAAAACTTATCCAGATTACTTTTATGATGTTTCCAGCTCAAGTTGTTTTGTTTTTAATATGCAATTTCTGGCTTTATGTAGGATATCTTGCTAACTCCGCCCTGAAATATGAACTAAAGCTAATACTGTAGGTCCCACACAAAAAGTCACCTGTTGATGATCCATGTAGAAGGAAATAAAGGAACAGCATTGTTGTTTTGCAGGATAGAGTTAATTAGCCCTACAGCATTATCAGAAAAATGTAAGATTAGACTGTTAGTTTGTTCTAATATAACTCTGCCTTTATATAGAAAAACATACTTGGACAAGCAACACAAATGAGAGTATAAATAAATGGCTTTGAAGATGACTAACTGATGAGTTAGTATCTTGAGTAAACCCAACAAAGAGCTGGACAGAGCCGCTAACGTTGCCCTAAACTCTGGTAAGGTTACTCAAGCTCACAATCAGTGGATGTACTGGTCCCAAACTAGGCTTTTGCTTTTTCTAAATGTTACCTAGAATCCCACAAAATAAGTTAGATTGCTAATAATACAAACTACTACTGTAAGTAGTAAACTAGGAGTCAGGTATGCTAACATGCTAACATTAGCAGCTTATGTTAGCTCCAATCAACAAGTTATTTCCTTGGGTTGTTACTAGCTACAGTTGCTACGCTGTAACTGGAGACGGGATTAGCAAACAGCCAATTCTCTTTTTTTTTTTTACTCCAGCAAACGTGTGACACGTGACTTATGTACTGTGTTTAAATTGTTCAAGCATTTTGTATGTCTGCTCCTGAGGACTGCTGGGAAAAATTTCGAAAAAGCCACAGCATCGCAATCACATTCAGTTCTCAGATGTAGACGAGCATCTGCTTTCATCAGCTTTTTCAGGCGGAATCATAATGGTTTTCCAATTCCCTCGACAGGATATTCAAACTTTTACTTTTGACAGACTTTCCTACAAGACACGATCAGGACGTTTACATACATCACTGTGGCATGTTCAGCAAATCACATTATCCATGTGGACACTGACAGGAGCATTTCAGACACGCTGCTTGGGTTTATGTAGCTTCTCAAACATGATAATGTATAGTAGAACTTAAATGTTATTTACCGAGCATAAACATGGTATATGCACTGTATGTACTTGGCTGAAACTATAAATTGGACAAATAAATGTCTGATGATATTCTATTCCAGAGCATTGTGAGCTATTTTGACATTCAGATACTACATAGAGTACATTGAATATGCCAGAATATTGTTTTTTATAACAACTTATATGTATATTTCTCCCAGTATGTACATGATTATGGAATATTATTGCATCTGAGAAAGAGGATATCAATGTAACTCTCCTATTGTAGTTAAATATGACTGTATTTCCTAAGCATATTGTTTTGTACCATAGCCCCATTTATGATGTTGCTTAAATATAGTATTGATTTTTTTGGCTAAGATTTGAACTTATTTTTCTATCTTTTACTATTTTTGCTTTTGATGAGTAGAAGTGAATGAAGGACACAGATAGCTTGTATTTGAAGATGTTCAGCTTTTTTTTTAAAAGAATTTTTGATGCTGTTACAGTAATTATATTGGTTTTACCACTAAAATAATTACAGTGACAATGATGAGAAGTTGAGCAACAAAAGGAATTTGTAATTGCATGGTAGTTGAGAAGGGAATAAATCAATGTTTAAAGACAAATATATTAAATACGACACCATTTACTGGCTTTTTATTGATATATTTGACCAGAGCAGGAGAATTCCCACAGATTGTATGTGTGCAGTTTTGATAGAAAGTTAAGAGAAATGTTACGAGAACAAAAACTCTAAATGGGACGGATTACTTTTCTCAGACTTGAGTCTTACGTCTGATTTTTTTATATTTCAATCCCAGAGTCATATCTTCACGGGCTCTGGAATTTCCTAGTTGTGCCACTTAGGGAATATGAGGTAAAGTAAACTTTATAAAAGTTTGTTCACCTTTCTTTGAAGACTACTTTGAGCTCGGTAGACCTCAGAACTGGGGTCCTACTTTTGGACAAAAAACAAAGGAAAGAGATGGTGAATATTTTTGCTGTCCATCTCCATCCCATCTGTTGTTTAAAAATACCAGAAATGGCTTTTTTTGGAGATGCAGACTCCCTCAGCTATCTGGCATCATTAACTTCTTAGCTTGTGAAAATGTAAAATCTATTGTACAAAAGTTATAATTAAAAACTGTTAAATCACCCAGACTGTTTGTACGCTGGTGTTATTTCACTGAACAAAAAATGAAAAAAGAAACCCAACCGAGAGGCAGACACCTGGAAAAGTCAGATAGATGGCACAAAGGATTAAAGAAAGTTTGAGGTCATCTGAGGTGAACCCGAGAGGCTGATAAGACCTCACGAGTTAATGTTGCCGACCTCGGGTTACCAAGTCAAAGGAGACATGGAGAGCAAAGAGATGAGACGGGATAAAGAAAGTCATCTGAGGTCTCTGATGACTTTTTAGCTTTGGCCAACCGACATGGGGGGGAGGGATCACCTCAGGCAGGCTGAGCACTCAATGATACTGTATTATCTGGTGCTTCATGGGGAGACACAAGAGGTAAACCAGAAACAATGGGGCATAAGTTAATCCCATACATACACCCTGAACTGAGCTGCAAGCAATCGGCTGGGGGAGTCAGCTGTCTTCAATTTGAATCTATTATATTACTCTGAATGGTGTCTGACTGTGAAGATAGTTTGGGTTTCATGTGCTGATGTTTTGGCATAGCTGTCTCTGAAACTTCTACTATGCCAGTTTTCAAATAACATAAAAATGATATTAGATAATATTAGTTTGCGAGCCTTTAACTAGAGGTTAAACTGTTTTTTTTGCTCCCATGTGGTCTTCCATAACGTTAGATTGTTTTGACGAGTCATAGTGCAGCTAAAAAGCCAATGTCAATTTGTTGGAATGAAGTGAAAACAGCCCCAATAAGTCAATAAAATACCTTTTCCATTCTCCAAACTTTCTGAGATGTTTATTCATTTAGTGAACGAAAGCTTTCTACGACTGAAATCAATTCTAATCCGGTTTGCTCTTGCCAAAGAAACACTGAAACAAAATCATTTTATACAAAGGACCGAAGCCATGTGGCCTCCCGTTAAACCAATTTACCTCGATTTTCAGCTTGATAAGACTAAAATCAAATAATGGAATGACAATTTGTTAATCATATAAGTGTGCAGTGCAATGTCACTTATCACTGACAGAGCAGCTGTGTTGTATGTGTAGTGCCAGGGCACGACTACAACTAATATTGTCATTGTTTTGTGAAGTGATACAATCATACTTGTGTAAAGATCAGAAGATAATTGATTTCTGCTCAGAATTTACAGACTCAAACCCCACAAGACCCTGTTCTTCTCTTGTTTAGGTTTTTAAGATGTAGTCGAACAGCTTGTCTGCTTAAGTGGGACACTGAGCTTCAGTGCTTTTTACAGCAAATGCAATATATCAAGTCTTATAGACAATTCTGGTAAATTCTACTTCTTTTTTACATGTTAAATTATGAAAATTGAATAAATACATCTCTGAACATTTATAGGCCTACATTTTTTATAGCTGGTGACCTAGAGTTATCTGGGCTAATGTGGATGTAGAGCTCGGTAATTATCACACCAGGCTGCATTCACCTCAATTAATCACTGATTTAATGCACCACCCGGCGAGCACACCAAGTGTCGGAAAATCAAACACACCCAAACTGTTGCATTAGTACTGATCGCACCACCCGGCGGGCACAGTAAGTGACACAAACCAAACACACACTTTCAACAGGTGCGTGCTGTTTAGCTAAAATACTCAGGGTGGAGATTTCTCTTCAGTCTTCAACCTTTTTTGCTGTTTCTAACTCCCTGTTGCGACAGTTCAGCTCAGTTCAGTGGGTTTAGATTTGTAGATTTGATATGATGCACTGCGAATTAACGAGTAAAGTTGGATTTAACGCAGACTGTGGTGGACTTAATACGCAAAGCTCGCGGAAGCTCATTCAGATTGGTGAGTACAACAACAAAATCATTGAGTTTGGTGGAGCTTGCTGTAGAGAAGAGACTCACTACACAAGTCTGCAAAAACTGCGCAGACTTTGTGTGACATAGTGTTGTGGTGTTTTGGTTGTATGGTGACAGGTGTTGTCCTCTGCTCTTGATTGAATAAGAAATATGTTCCTTTTTATTGCTCCTTCTGGCGCTTTTATTCAAATTTATTGTTGGTCATTTTTGAGTTTTGGCCTCTTTTCTAGTTAATTCCTCTAAGGCTATAATGAGGAAGGTGCAGGTTATATATTTAAAAGTGTTACTCTGTTGTATATTGTATTGGCTCAAAGGTGCTCATCTATAGGGAATGAATATTTGGCTTGAACATAAGAGCCTGATGGTGCAGCCAGGTGATGTTACTTGGAGAGATGCATTAATATCGCTTTTGATATCGGATATCCGGTCCGATACTGACTCAAATAGCTGACAATGTATTTTATGTATAAATCTATGTATTTATTTGTTACATTTTGTTTTACAAAGTTAGGAAAGCGGTGTCAAGCTTAATGTTGCCTTACAAATAAAAGAATGATCCCAGTCTCTTCCACACAGTGAGGCAGACAGCTTATTAATTAAACACTGGTATCAGATTGGTACTCGGTATCGGCCGATACCCAAAGCCCAGGTATCGGTATCAGTATCGGGACTGAAAAAGTCAGATTGGTGCATCTCTAGTTACCTGATCTAGAGCTGCATCATTTAGTCAATAGACAGATAATTAATTGACAAATATTTTGATAACTGATTAATGGCTCTGAGTCATTTTCTGGTGTATATCGTCCTCTATGAAAACTGAATATCCCTGGATAATGGACCATTGGTTGGGACAGAACAAAGCATTTTAGGTTGCATCTTAAGCTTTGGGAAACTATTTTCAGGATGCCTACTTATGTATTTTTTACATTATGAGTAAAGCATTAAATGTAAAACAGAAAAAGGTGATGGTGGGAAAAAGGTCTGACGTGTTCACATCATCATCATCTTCAAATGCTAGAAAATGAGTCTGACATTTGGATATACTTTCTAGTCATAATTCTGCATTTATCTTCCAACATGGCCATTGAACAAACTGCACGTCCTCAAGCTCTAATATATGGTAGTGCACCATAATAGCAGTTATCGCAGTATAACTACATTTCCCAAGATCTGAGTTGGTTCCAGACGTGGCTGTAAAAGCTGCATCACATGTTGCAAGAGGCTGCTCTGCAGAAAGATCTGAGTCATTGTTCATAATAAGTACCTTTTTACTTTTTAAGCCTTGAGTAGGTGAGTAATTGTTTATGGTAGCATAAGTGCAATTTTAAATTCAGGTCTTTTACTTAATGTAAAAGTAATGGAGTATATTTCCACTGTGGCATTTCTACTTTTATTAAAGAAAAAGATTTGAATAGGCCTACTTTTTCCACCACCTTAATCTAGTCCACGTTATATAAAATCAGACCTCAAACATTTTGGAGTTAATGCAAGACTAACTTTATTTTGATCACATTTTTCATAAGCAAGGGTGTATAGAAGTCAAGAAGACTCATTAAGAAGTGTTCACACAGTCCCGTGTGAAGAAAAAGGAACCTTTAGGTCCAAACAATGAGGTTACGTGTAATGTTCTTTTCTTTATCTCTCAAATCTTCTTTATCTCTCCACATGGTTTTGGTTCAAACCTACTTCCCTTTGCATTTAAGTGACAAAGTTCGTACCAATCTCAATTAATCATTTAATCTATAAAATATCAAAAAATAGTGGAAAAAAAGCCCCGTCACATTTTCTCTGAACCCCAGGTGAGGTCTTTAAATTGCTTGATTTGATGGAGCAGCAGTCGAAAGATATTCAATTTATAGTCGTATGTCAAGTAAAAGCAGAATATCTTCACATTTGAGAAGCTGATACTGGAGATGTGAGGCTTGTTTGCTTGAAAAATGACTGAAATGATTAATCAGTGATAACAAATACTTATCAATTACTTTTCTGTGAAAAAATGAATTGATTAGTAGACTGGCTGTTTCAGCTCATGTCTGATTGTGAAAATTATGTTGGTGTGTTACAAAGATTCAAAAGAAGGAATCAAGATATGCATTATCTGATCTTTTGTCTTTGCTTTGGCACAGAATATTGCTTCAGTTTTGTCTCGATTCAAATGAAAAAATGGTTTGTCAGTGTTTGAAACTGAGACCATCCAAGGATAGAAATGTATATAATTATGGATCATAGGTATAATCGTGGATATAAATGTTGTTTCTGTATGATGTGTCTGAGGTGAAAGTGTACAGAAGTTAAATAAAAGAGGATCCAGGATCGATCCCTGTGGAGTGCCGTACAGTATAGTAACTGTATCTATCATGCAAACAGGTGTTGAATAAATGTAACGCTTCTAGATTCTCAGTCATTTTCCATTTTCAATTTTCCATTTTTGAGGGCTGTTTTCTGTTTAGTGGTGAGGTTTAAATATTATTGGCTTGTGGTTCTGGAGGCTACCGAAACAAACAGTAGTAGCTGGATTTCACTTCTTTTTCTCGCTCTTTATTCAAAATGTCAACTTTTTAAATACATCCATACATGTTCGAGCCCGAATAAGATCCGATATATGCAAGTGGACGATATGAACAACCCATGGAACAACCTTAGCAACATGGGCTACGGAACGGACGGCTGCTTGTGGGCATGTACAAATCTGATGTAGGCTAGCCTACTGCAATTTTCAGAAGGTGCAATATTTGTTAAAGGCGAAATGTGTGTCAAAATACCATTTTAAATCAAATATTGTCGTGCTACAGAGATGTCCCGGCCTACACATCACACTCTAAAATATTCTTTCAATGAAAATGAGAATAATGATGAACAAATGATCATTCCCCTTAATGTCACAAATCATATCACAGTTACAGTCAATCAGTCAAAATAATCGCAATTCGATATTTTTTCAAAATCGTGACATTTGATTTTGTCTCTGTCACCCAGCCCTAATCTGATGTTGGTTCGATGGTGAAGTAGAAGTAACCAACTAACTGCAAATGAAGCGTTCAGAATAGGTTGAAGCCCTTGCTTTTGATCTGCAGGGAGAATTTTTACATACTTTTACCTTAAGTTTTAGAAATTAGACCATATTAAATATAGACATACAACGTCATAACCGTATAAAAATAACAGAAAATCACAAAAAGCATGATATGTCCCCTTTAATATCATTCTTTATAATACTAATCTGTTAATGGAAGGAATTAATGTGTTGCATTAACAGGCTTTACCTTTCAGTCCAGTTTGCAATCCTCTTCAGTCTACGACCCCCAACATGCATACAGGGAAGCAGTTGACACTTTTTCTTTTATACGTCTCTACCTCTGTGCAGAGGTGTGGACACATCATTACAGAGAGCACTGCATTTATAGATGAGGTGTGAGATGGGCCTGGAATGAAATGAAATGTTAATGGAAACATCAAAGCACTGTGACTCAACATCTGATTAAAGAACTTCAATTAAAATTCAATAACCATACATGTTTTCTTTGTCCAGATAAAATGTGATGAAGTGTTTTTCACTTTTTTTTTGCCAAGCATGCAGGAGCAGAAACTGATTCAAACAGCACATGCTCAAAAAATACATTACAAAACCCTGAAATCACCCTCCACCCCCCTACCGCGGCTCAAAAACAGAACTATAAAAACAGCTATCAAATATAACTTCCGGTGAATGTGGGGAATTGGATTTTTGATAGCAGGCAGCATTTCACATGCAGAGACTGAGCTTATTAAGAGTCATTAAAGTCTTATTTTCTTACTGTGGAATGGCATCAGTGGATATGAGCACTGTGAGCTGTGATGAAAGCTATGGAGTATAGGTATTACCTGGCTATTGTGTTGCAATAATGACTCTAGAAGGAGAAGGAATGGCTGTACGTGCAAATTATATCGTATTTGATATTGACCAGAACGAGCTTCATCTCTGCTTCTTTACACTCCTGAAATCTCAATTCATAGCAATTCATTTTGGTCTTTATCGACTCCTCAAGGTCTTATTTTGTTTGAAAAGTTCATCTTTTTCCAGTGCAAATAAGCTTATGCTACAAAGTGTTTTTTAAAAGCAAGTTTTTTTTATTTCTTGATTATTTATTTAAAGATGCAGACACTTATTTAAAACATGACTTATGTTGGTAACAAGATGCTGGCAGATATTTTTTTTTCATGTTATTTTAACAAAATAAGGTTTTTAGAACTCAGTTGAAGACATTGAAGAGCTTGAATTTCCTTTAGCAGAACTTGGTTCAATTAGTCAAATATTTGATCAGTTGTTTGGTCTGTAAAACATTAAAACCTGAAAATGTCCATCACAGTTTTCCCAGAGTCCAATGTTTTGTCCAATAAACAATCCAAAACACAAACATATTGAATCTACTACACGTACGACCAAGAAAAGCAGCAATTCCGAAATTTGAGAATTTTGAATTTATGTAGCCAACCGAGTGGATCATTTTTATGCTGACGATACTGTCATCTACTGCTGTGGTGCCATCATTGCAATCTGTCTTTGGTATTGTAGAGTCACGGTTGTTTGATCTGAAACTTGTCTTAAATGCTAGAAAAACCAAATTGATGTTGTTTTCTAATGCCAGGAAGACTTGAGCTTCTCTTCCTAACATTGTAACCTTGCAGGGCAGTCAGATTGAATTAGTGTCACATTACAAGTATCTAGGTGTTTTAATTGATGATCGTTTAAACTTTAAATTTCACATTGAAAACTTAGTAAAGAAACTGAAGCTTTACTTTACTTTAGAAACAAATCCTGCTTCTCTTATGTTGCCAGGAGAAAATTAGTTGAGGCTACGTTCCTTCTCCTGCTTGAATATGATGATCTGCTGTACATGCAGACCCCTGCCCGATGCTTATATTGGCTGGATACTGTGTACCACAGCGCTCTCACTCACCATTGCACTCTCTATGCCAGAGTTCAGTGGCCTTTGCTGGCCTTACACAGACTTTCACTGGTACATATTTATAAGTCCATCCTTGGTCTGCTACCTTCTTACCTTTTTGTGAGTAAATCTAACTCAAAACTAGTAATTATAGTCTGCACTCAAATGACACCCTCTTACTGTCCGTCCTTAAGGTTTGCAATGAATTTGGCAAACAGGCCCTTATGTTTTCTGCAGCCTGGAACCACTTGCAGACAGATTTGCGTCTAGATGAGCGGATCCTGATTAGGGCATTTAAAAATGTATTGAAGCTTTTAGAGGCAAATTCAACTGGAATTTGTAATTTGGCTAGATACATTTCCTCCTGTTGGTCTTTTTAGGCATATGATTCTGTGAGTTGCCACTGTGTGTTCGTTTTATGTGTTTTTAATAGTATGTTGTTTGAAACACTGTATAGCTGCTATCTTGGCCACGGCTCCCTCTAAAAAGAGATCTTGTAATCTCAATCTCAACGGGATTCACCTGGTTAAATAAAGGTTTAATAATAAAATTAAAAAATAATTAGAATTGACCCTCAGCCTCACACCCATAACAAGCCCCCTGATATTACATATTTTTATAGTTTATCAATACCAAACCTTTATTCATTAATGAACAGTTTATAAGAGGAGGTCATAAAACTTCACATTAACACGGTGGGTCTCCTGACACCAGCATGAATTAACATCTATTAACGTGTCACGAGGGAACCTCTGTGTAACACAGTGAAGCCCTGCATGGCCAATTCATGTCACTATGAGAAATAGGTTATGAATACTAATAGATGTTTTTATCCTGATCATCTTTGGTTCTTTACAATCATAGTTTAATTAGGCAGGAAGTTCACAAATGTAATGACTGAACTTGTTTTTCTTCAACTATGGTGTTATAAAACAATAATGGGGTCAATAAGGAAATGTCAGCAGCAAAATGGAAGCATATGTATTGTTTGTGAAAAGAAGGTTTCATAATTAAAATACTGAGAGTAAATTAGCAGAGTAGAAACACTCAGTGTATTTATTTTTCCAGGAATTTTTTGTCATAAAATATTAATTTCTTTACTTTCACTTTTAGCTCATTACATTTTACTTTTGATTCATTCTTCAGTTACTTCCATTGTAGTTCCATTGATTCCATTAATTACAAGCTCTCGCTACAAAATAAATGCTTATTACAGGTTATATACAGTATGTGAAGGAGCTACTGAAGACTAGATGGGCCATAATTATATCAATAGAACAGACAGTTGAATAAATAAATTACTTAATTCACAGTGAAATAAATAAGTGATGACATATGTTGATAAAAAATTAAATAAATAAATGAAAAATAAAAATATCTCTCGGCATGAAAGGCAATGAAATATATATTCAAATAAATCAGTATCCACTGAAATAAGTATCTGTTTATTATCTTAAAACTTGGCTTTTTAAAATCTATTATTTATTGTTATTGCATAAACAGCAGTGCATTGTTTTAAACCTTAGGATATCCCAGAGTTTCCCAATATAATCAAAAAATATCAGACTAGATTACATTTAAATGTGTGTGATGTTTTGTATCCATCTCATACCTGCAAAACTCTGACATGAGCCCGTACTGACCCATAATGAAATACAGACAGTAGTGATGTTCTCACTCACGCAGTTTAAGTGATTTATTTGTTACTTTACCTCTGCAAACAACCAAAATGGCCCTGGACTTCCTTAGATTTGAATATTTTACTGCTTACTTTTAATCATTAGAGATGTCAATGAAATGTTGAAACAAGGTGTAAGTATATTTAGTAAGTATATAGTATTTTAAGTTGTTTTTTTTTTCCAAAAGTAAAGTTAAGCGACAACTCAAAGTTTTTAGGAGGTTTTATTTATTTTGATCAGGAGACAAAAGTGCATTTATCCATCATAGAGCTTCAAAACTCTTACCGTCACTGTAGCTCAAACAATCCTGGGCTTCTTAATGTAAAACCTGCAACCCAACTCATGATGAAACACACAGTCTACACACTCACAGTACCCCTCATTCCAAGCTCGATGTTGTACTTACATCTCATATTTAAGCTTTGAAATTGCCAAAAATCCAAATGACAACGTTTACAGAGAGGATGTGAACTTGGTGTCGTACAGATTGCCTTCATGTGAAATTGGGGATTAAAAATATGTTGTTCTTCAATTTATCGAAATAAAGTAGAATTCCCATAAAGAGCTTTCACATAAAGGGAATGTTGTGTGATCTTAAAAAAAAATAGACTGATTTAATGACGCAGATTAAGATGAAAATAAAGACTACTCGATGCTGGATGATGATGATGATAATAATAATAATAATAATAATTTTTATTTATATAGCACTTATCAGAACCAGGAATTACAAAGTGCTTTACAACATAATATAATAATAAATATCCAATAAAGTTTTAAAGTGATTTAAAAGAGGATACTCATTTTTCATTTGTCTGTCATAATAAAAACTGCAAAATAGAATTTTGTCAAAAAAGTAAAATTGAAAAAAAAAAAAGCTGCAAGTTCTTTCTGTATTTCTGAACAGAGCAGAAAGGAAAACACATTTCAGATACAAAACGTTTCCTCCTGAATAGAAACATTTCTGTGTGACAAAGCAGGAAGCTGGTCACCTCGACCTGTCAGCTGACCCTCCTGCAGACGTCCCCCGTGCCTCTGTGGTTACTGCTCACATAAGGAAGCTGATGTAGTGCGTCAATAGCTTCACTCCTTCCCTTTCACCCCTCATGTCTTTGCACTTTGTGTGCCGAGAGGGGGACAAAAAGAGCCTTCTTTGTTAGCGCAGAAGGCCACTTATGATAGAGCAGTGCATGCTGGGAGTGAGTAGAGGACGGCGCTGACAGGGGCGACATTCTTCAAAGCGTCACTGAAGCTGGCTGACTGGTCAGTGGTTCATGTGTGTGTGTGTTTGTGTAGGAAGGTGGAGGACAGTGGTGTGCTTTGTAATCTGGTGATGAACCCCCCCCCACCCCACCCACCCCCAGCTGACTCGGTCATTCGTCCTCAGACTGCGGCCCAAATTACCCGCCGCAATTGGCCCGTAATGGCATAAAGATTGAGGTCTGGATGGGGCATCAATCACAAGGACCCTCAGTCCTCAACAAGAGGGAGGTGAGGGAAGGAGGGAGACGAAGAGGATGAGAGCAGGGGACGGAAAGATACCAGAGCTACAATAATGGTCATTTTCATTATCATTAATCTGCTGATTGTTTTCTTGATTAATTGACTAATTGTTTAGACTATAAAGCATCTAAAAACAGAGAGAAATGTCCGTCATAGTTTCCTAAAGTCCAAGGTGACCTCTTCAAATTGCCTTTTTTTGTTGTTTTGTTTTGTTTTGTTCTTTTTTACCGACAAAGATATGCAGTTCATGGCTGCAGCTAACGATTTTTTTCATTATCGATTAATCCAATGTTTGTTCGGTCTATAAAATGTTGAAAAATCTCTTCTTTTCTCCTGACCAACAGTCCACAACCCAAAGTTATCTTTTTACTGTGTAGAAGACTAAAATAAACTAGAAAATATTGACATTTTAGAGGCTGGAATCAGAGAATTCATTTTATACAGGTTAAGGTCCACAGATTAATTCAATAGTTGGCAACTAATCAGTTAAATGACTAATTGTTGCAGCTCTAATTCAGTTTACTATCACTGGTAAACTCATCAAATCCTAACAGATGACAAGCTGGGACTGGGGAATGTTTGACATTTTTGCTTTAAAAATGACGATTAGTCGACTAACTGTCACAGCTCTAAAGGAAACTGTAAGCAGACAAAAGAGAAACAAAGCTTCTCGGGATGAAGAGAGAGAAAGTGTTTGGGCAGAGTGACAGTGAGTTAACTGAAGGCTGAGAGAGAGGAGGAGGAGGATGAGTAGACTGACCTTAACAACATGCTTTCAGGAAGAGTGTGCGCTCTAATACGAGACATCTGTGTGTCTGCGGGGACGTCACCGCGACACCAAAACTCAGACTTGGCAGAGATGATGTGGAATTGGTTTACTGATTTAATTAAAGATTCATTCCAAGCTCAATATTGTACTTACATCTCAAATTTAAGCCTTGAACTTGCCAAAAAATTTTCAACTGAATCTCTGTGAAAAAAATCCAAATGACAGAGAGGATGTGAACTTGATGATTGTAAAGCCCAGTGAGGGAAATGTGTGATATTGGGTTATATCTTAAATAAAAATGGACTTGACTTGACTAGAGTTCATCATGGTGACCATGTTGGCTAGTGATGAGCTTTTAGTGGCTTCGTTAAAGATTGTGTCCAAGGTTAAAATAAAAAAAAAAAGAATCTCAGTGCTTCTGGGAAGCCGGTAGGACTGCAACTGCAACAACTTTCGCTATCACTATTTTCTCAATTAATCATTTTGTATGTAAAATGACATAAAAAAATGAAAAAGTTATAACTTCTTAGAGCCAAAACTGGCATCATCAGATGTCTTGTTTGATTAGATCAACAGTCTGAACTCCAAAAGCTTCAAATCTTAACATGTGAGGAGCTGCAACCAGCAAACGTTTATCTATTTTCCTTGAAAAATGACTAAATCAAGTATCAAACTAATTGCTGAATAATTTTCTGTTGATTAAATACTATATGAGCATCACATACTTATTGCATCTGCACCGAACTCTCCGCTGAACATAACTCATTGAATTTGCATATGAACACAACTCACTGGAGATGGAGTTGGAGTGTTTGCACATATGTGAACATGTGGGACCCACGTCAGCAGTGTGTCAGGCTCTTTGTCTCTATTTTCTACCAGAGATTAATGACGCTAAAACAGATGTTAAGGGTTTATAACGACATTCCCATGCAACTTCAGCCCAACAGTGGCAGAATGTCAATTTATCGAGGCGAGTTTTCTTCTTCTTCCACTCTTTGCAATAGCTCTGTGTTCAGGTTTTCAGCTTCTTACATTGACTTTACTCTAAAAACACAGACCTCATTTGATCCTCAGAACTAGTTTAAAAACACCATAGATCAGGATAAAAGGGAAAGTGCACCACTTCCTGCTGCCTGTGATGTGCAGGTATTGAGCAGAGCGGAGATGCCAGCAGCCCACTTAATGCTAAATACTGCAGTCTTTTATCTTGAGGAAAAATATAGTGAGCTGAGAGCGTAAAAAGGAGCACTTATCTGTTCCTAGTCACTAATGGTGGCAGCAGCAGCAGCAGCATTGACCTCATGAAATGTTCACAGGCCTTTTCAAAGAAAGGGGTCAAAAGCAAAAGGGTGTAAAAAAAACAACAAAAAAACAACCTTTCATTGATAAAGATTTACAGCCTTTTTTGATACAGTTGTCAAAAATTAAGGTTAATCTTGGACATATCAGATGGTAAACCTTCCTCAATGAAATGTCATTTTGATCATTTCCATGCTGAAATGACGAATTCCCCTCTTAGTGAGCAGTAGGTTACAGAACGACAAGGTATTTTAAAGTAGAAGAAGACATATGCAAATGATTACAGACTTGAAAGCATTGTTTACCCAGCTTTTTATTTACCACTACATCACTGACTGTGAAGGATTTTGAAATGCAGCCAGACAGTAGAGCGATGCAGCCGCTAGATTCTCCGCTGCTGTTCCCTGGAAGAATGTATGTTGGTGCTTTTTGGGGTTTTTTTGTTTCCTGGTTATAGTCACATATTTGCATAAAAGTGTCTGAAGATGCTGAGATCACCTCAGCGGTCCAGCCTCCTCTGCTTCACGACTAAGGACATAATCAATGGTCCATTTTCAAGCACACGGCAGCTATTAGTCACTGCAGCAATACAGCCATAAAAAGAGTGGATTTATTTTATATATCTGTTAACTGCATCTGTATATGCAGCCGCATACACAAACAGAAACAAAGCCCTGCTCTGATGCTCGGTACACATAAAAGTTAAAACAGCAGGGCCTCAGGAGGCACACCTGGATGCAATGTAGTCATTAATAACATTATTAATTGCATCTGTTTGACAGGAGAAATGTTCCGCTGTAAGAAATGTCTAAAAGATTGACCAAAATACTGACAATTTCCTTACTGTTAGCTCATCAAAAGATGAATCCCCTGATGAGTATGAATATTCTCAGTTTATTGCATTTCATTGCAATCTTCCTGTTGGATTATGACATGAGATGTTGTTTGTGCATGCAGTTGACATTTTGGCCTGAGGGTGATGCTAGAGTAAGCTAATGTAGCGTTGGGTTCATCCTCTGGGGACTGAGGATATCCACAGCAAATGTCATTGAAATCCAGGCGTTAGTTGGTGTCCTGCAGTAAAAAACTTTTTTGTCACAGACCAAACTCTTGTTGAAGGAAGTGTTTTGGGTTGATGGTTGTGTTGGACAGGTCAGAGGTCTGAGCTGGTTCCAGGTTGCTAAACTCCTCACAATCAGCACATTCACAGAGTTCCAATGCTAACAAATCTCATCGAGCCTTTTTGTCTCTTCTCATTCTTTTTAAGGAGCAAATAGCAGAAAACATTCTTATCTTATTCAGTGCTGATTGTCACTGTTGCTGTTTTAAAATGCTGCAAATAATCATTATCTTCATTATTGATAATCTGTCAGTTATTCTCTCGTTTAAATGATTAGTAGTTTGTTCTATAAAATGATGCTTTTTTTCCCCTCTGACTCCATAGAGGAATTATCTAGCTGATTATGTTTAATCAATTCCAGGAGAATCTCCCAAGTTAAACATTCAAACCTCTAATAGTTCAGTATTTGGATTTTCAATATTTGGATGTAAGTAGTGTTTGAAAAATAAGAGTACAAGTAAGTATTTCAACATGTCCAATACAATTAATCAACATTTCATATCCCCTGCTGTTTATATAATTTCAGTTTGAAAATATTAATTTGGCTGCCACTCAAAACTGAACTGTTTCTGCCCTCTCATCCAAAAAAGATGACAGCTATTAGCTATTTATGACTTTAGTTACTTGAAAATGTTTAAAGCTAAACCTTATTCGATTAGAGAAGGGATTCAAAAGGATTCAGATTTGATAATGGATTCAGTTTGGGTAAAACAATATTGAACTCCTACCCGATTAGGAGTTAACTAAAAAAAATGTAATGTAATAAATCCTGGTAGTTTTAGGTCCAACAAGACCGACTGGCAACAAAAGAGATGTTGTGCTATATATCATGTAAAGCATAAAGTAAGAATTATTAACATCAACACACGTTGTGCTCAACTTTTTCTCATTCTGTTTGTCTATTCAGGCGGCTGAGCCAGTCTGTATCTCTATCAGGAGTGTTTGCTGAGCTTGTCATCTGACCTTATTGACATCCTGAGAACACCAATCAATACAGTCCCAGAGGTAAGAATCCACACAGTACATCAGATCCAATTACCATACGAAGAGGCATCAAAATGTTTTAATCATAATGTACAGATTTTATGCTCTTATGGACAAATACAGTGCGGTGAGCTGCCCTTTGTTAATAGAAGTCTCAACAACAAACTGGTGCAAAATTACATGGAAACAAAACACCCGAATGAAAACAATCAGGCTGAATATATATCGACAATACATATGCATGAAGACATAACTCTGTGTATGTGCAGCTGATAAAAAGTGACTTTACAATATTAAATGAAGTATCAACACAATAGATAAAGGGGGAAAAAATATCACACAAATTTACTATGGTATGCATAAAATATATTTGATATGTAAATAAATCATTTAAAGTTTGGAAATGAAAAGACACTGAGGGAATACTGCACAGATCTGCTGTTTAAAATGAAGTTTTTCTGTTTCAATAAAAAAAAAAAAAAAACCTTAGTGCATTTGTTAAACTTAGAAATTATTGTATGTGACTGTAATTTGCGTAATTAATAAATATATATTATGTAAGGAGATGTTACATAAAACGTTTCACAAATGAGGAAAGATGTATACTGTAGCTTCACAGTAAGGAATGAATTGATAGGCATATGAATACCATCAGTAGTACAGTATGTATTTGATGATACCGACCTTGAGGTGACATCACAGCCCAGAATAAACATAACATCAGGATGATCAGTTGCATAATATTATCCCACAGAGGGTCCTAATGTACTGGTAAAGCGTTTCACTTATAGTGCATATACAGATGTGTATAAGGCCCACAGCTACAGATAATGGAATTCTCCATTAGAGGACCTGAGCAGGTATCAAAATGTTGAACTTCAAAATGTTGGTGAAGGGAAAAAAAACAACAAACATGTATTTCATAAATGACACGTTTCAACAGTAACCGATGATCTTCATACCAAGATGCGTTTTCTTCAACGTTGCAACAATAGTAGTCTTTAAAATTCCAGGTGGAGATTTTTTTTTTTTTATCCTCGAGCAAATCCTCCTCCACAGAACTCCGTCCTCTGCAGTGCATTGATCTAGTTAGGTCCATGTTGTTCTTTCCAGCATTGCATCTGAGTGAGTTTGTAAGTCAGGACTTCATTTCAGCTCAGATAATTTGAGCTCAATATCTTTCACTGGAGCTCAAAGCTATTTAGTTTGGTTTAGTGGTGTAAAACAAGTGCTCGTCTTTGTCAATATGGCAGGCCGCATGACAGACAAGTAGAGCCCTGGAGACGCGGAGCCACATGGCGTGGAAGTGGAAAAGTCTGTCAGCTCTCGTAGTAAAACACAGACATTTTCGTGCACAATCTGCAGTAAGGATTCCAATTTTTATTTTCCTGGCTCATCAGGACCAACACATACACACAAGGAACACAAAGAGCATGTTGACGGAGAAGTTTTCCATCTGATCCAGGGAGGGAAAGGGATCACAATTTCTGTTTTTCCCCAGTTTGGGTGACTGTTGATGAGGCATTAGTTACATCCCCAGTCCCATCCATGCCACTTGAAGATCAATCATCATCCAAACTCAATTTTTGCAGGTTTTTGCCTTTTGATATATCTCCAGTGCAATCGATGGATGTGTTGTCACCTCGTTGAGGGCGTCCAGTTCATACACAGGTCCCTTGGTGGTGCACGGTGTGTTTGCGGTGCTTCAGACCCAGGCCTCTTTCTTTGAAGTCCATCACTCGCTGTTGTGATGTGTCCACCAGAGCACTGGCTATAGCGATACCTAGAAGTGCATAGAGAAAAGACAGTTAAAAGAGACATATAGGAAATGCTGTTCTGGGTGTATTTATATTTAAAGCTTTGCAGAATGTGATTATCATATTACAGGTGGTTTGTTTAAATTACGTCATGGCAACTCATTGAGCTGACATGGCTTTATTAAGGCTAACCAATGACCACCTACTGACTGTAAAATTTAGATGACTCATGGAGGTCAATCTCAAATATAATCTTAATATTAATTTTCTGTCATTTTCATAATTTTCCTAAATTATAGGAGTTCCACAAGGTACTATTGTGGGCCCTCTTTTGTTTTCTATTTACATGCTCTGTTTTGGCAAGACACACCTCTATTGTGTATGTGCAGCTTGCCAAAAAAAAAAAAGAAAAAATATTAATATTTTTAACGACAGTGAGAAAGATCAACACAATTGGTAATGGGGAAAGGTTAAACATCACCAAACCTGCTATGACATGCATAAAATATTATATTTGATTGTTTTATAAATTAAAGCATACTAAAGCTAAACTAAAGGCTAAACTTACTGTAAAAAAAATCAAATATTTAGGTGTGTAAAATGCATTTGTAAAACTTAACAATTGTCATTATTTACAATGCGGAGTTCCTCAAGGTTCTATTTTGGGTCCCCTTCCGTTTTAATTTTAATCAACATTAGCAACATTATCTGTTGTCATGTCTCATTTTATTTTATTGCTGATGGCCAAATTGTCTGTATCTGCTGACCTCTGTGAATAAAATTAGTTTCTCCTCATCATAGTCTGATATAAAGAAATTGTTTATAGTTGTAAGTTTGAAATGCGACTAACAAACAAAACTACATTCTACATACTACTCAACAAAATTACATTTTATGTATTTCTGAATTCTCATTTATTCCTTTGTGGGCCTTGTTTTGAAAAGTGCTACATAAATACATTATTTTGCTATTTAGGGCCTCAGAAAATGAGCGACCAGAATAGAGCAAAGAGGATGAAATGAGAATGTCGAGTAAGTGAAAGCAAGTGGAAATCGTGTGAAAAGCCATCAAAGTGAAAAGCCTCAGCCGATGTGTGACAGGAGGAGACGCATTGTTCCACTGGCAGATACCTCATCACAACATCCAGACAACATTTTATCAACGTCTCCCTGGCCAGCTTGTCTGGCTTCAGCGGGGAGACAAGGGGGCTAAAGCTGAGGTCACTGAAGCGTATCTCCCCACTATCCTGTCTCTTTCTTCCCTTTCTCACTGCTCACCGTCCAGCAGGATGTCATACCTCTCTCTCTAAAACAACCTCTGTATCTGATGTGCGACTCGCCCTCCACAGCGGGGCTTACAGAGAGCAGGCCGGATGCACCAAGGCATCAGATGCCTCACAGCGTTGTGTTACCTTGGCAGTCGTTGCTGTTGTTAATGTGGATTTAGAGTCATGGCAGCTTTTTGCGAGTGTGGTTCGTCCTGCCTTTCCCTCCCGACAACCGCCGGCCTGACAATGCATGGTCATTACGACTAGAGCTCAATCTGCCAGTATGCAGGAGCCAAATAAACAAAACAGGCAAACAGTGGAGGGAATCTGCTGTGCTCTTGATATGATTTGGATGCAGGGTGTTTTCAGCATTTCACACTCAAGTGATTCTTGGGATTTTTTTTTGTGGGTGGAGAGAGGAAAGCTGATTACACAGTCGCTCAGTGTGTGCCAGTGTGTGTGTGTACGTGACTCCGCGGGGGTATGTGTGTAAATAACTGTGTTGATGCACCTGTACACATACATGTTGTGTAAAGTTCAGACACAGCAAACCACACAGACAAATATGGCAGCCGGCAGTTATTTGCTGTCTTAATGGAAAAAGATGGAGATACAGAAGGGAAGGTGATTGGTTAGCAGCACCTGGTCTGTTGGAATATGGTTCATTGTGTCTGTTTCTTTCACTTTGGCAGCGTTTTATAGGTGTGTTTACTTTGGCCACCACAAACAAACCCCCAGATTTGGCTTTATGTTGCTCATTATAGTAATTGGTGCTTCAGTCCAAATGTCGGTATGCTTGTTTGCAGGTCCTCTGTATATTTCAGGAGTAAACACACCTCCATAGTTTGCAGTTGCCACGTCTACGCTTCTACGCTAGAGCTGCAATGTTAAGTCGATTAATCAATTAGTCTGGCAGAAAATTAATCTGCAACTATCTTGTGATTAATCTCATATTTTTAAGGGAAAATGCCAAAAATTAGCTGGTTGCAGCTTCTTTTTGTGTCATGATAATAAACTGAATATCTTTGGATTTTGGACTGTTGATCAAACAAACGATGACATTTGAAGATGTCACCTTCAGTTCTATTAACACGCATTTTCTCTATTCTGACATTTTACAGGCAAAAGAATAAATTGACTACACAAGAAAATAATCATCAAATCAATCAATCAATAATGAGAATATGTGTTAGTTGCAGTGCCATTGAGGACAATAAGGTCATGAGCTTAGTATTTTTTCTCTGAGATTGTTTGGTATTCAGAAACCTGGACAGTTACCAATCTACATTTAAATCTGTCTTACGAACAAAGAATTATGTTTATATTCAGTCTTTCTTACCAAAACGCAACATGTATCATTAAGGTGTAATGAACGTTCTTCCTCAAAACCTTTGCAAAGTCAATTATTTTAATGTTTTAACTCCTACTAATTTTCAAAACAACTGCACTCCAGGTGCAAAGGAAACAATCAAAAGTCAGAAAATGTTCCACACAAGATGTCTCAGAAATCTCTCTTTTTATTAAATCACATGGCTGAACACAAAGACAGATGTTTCAGCATAGACTCCTTCTTCAGTGTAATATAAAAAGAGAAGATTTCTGAGACGTCTTTCAGAGTTTGGAGGCTTTTTTGACTTTTGACTGTTTTAGCTCCTACATTGTTTAAAGATATGCTTACTATCTAGCAGTTTTCATTGTCTCTGCCTTTGATGGCTACATATCCATGTGTCTTTGAATACGTTTAAGAGCTTTAGTGGACTAAAGCACTTTCATAGATAGGCCTACTACTGCAGGAATTCAGCATTACCACCAGAATCTGTCTCCTAGCAATGAAAGAGGTGAAGGAAAGTCTTATAACTACAATATAACTTACAATATAAGTTGAGACTTCACTAAACAAATAGAATATAAAATATTTTAAATAACTAAAACAGCTTACAAACTTTTAGTTTTTTTTGTCTGGTCAAAATCTTCAAGGAGGACTTAGACTCATGAGCTCAATATTTCTAAAATCCTGACTACCAGCTAAATAAAAAAGCCCAGTTAGTAAAACAAAGCCCTCATGTATGTTCATAAATCTGTCTTCCTTGTATGTTTTGTATATATGGTTTAAACAGGGAAACGATGTCTTATGATAAAGTTTTAGTTGTCAGTGTGTGATTAAAGCTTCCAGCATCCTGACTTCTATATATCATCAAACTTTAGGGGAAACTTAAACTGTTTCTAAGCCTCCCTCGATGAGAAAAAAACAAAAGTGGATACAGTTCAGGAAATGATTGACAGATGACAAAGGAAAATAAAATAAAAAGGACAAGGAACAGATCAGGGACGGAAAAGACATTTCGGACATTACGTAATTTAATCTGCTCTGATCTGACAGACAGCTGCCTGGAACCTGATTATGAAGGACTGGAGGCCAAGACGAAGGCAGCAGGAATGTCACATTGCCTCTACAAACTAATAATCCATCTGTCTGAACCCGTTTCACAGCCGTAACGATTTACATACAGACACACCTGTGTGCAAGATGTCAAACACCGAATCCCCACGCCACAAGCAACATCTGATGAAAAGACAAAACACAGAGACTGAGGGAAAAGTAAAGAAATATCCTCATTAATTTCCAGTGTGACATCTGAATATTCTTCCATCAAAATAGCTTTCACCTTTGACAAATTGCCATCATAATTGTGTTGATTTTTCCGGGTGAACACACACGTCTCCATTTGCAAAATTAAATTGGTCAAAAGTAATCAAATTATGCTGCAGGTGAGTGCGAGTGCTCATTTGCTGCTGTGGTGACTGGGCGCGTTAATGTGATTGTTTTGTCAGGTGAGTTGATGCATCATTAACCCCCCTTCCTCACACTCCGATTCCCCCCCCCCGACAGACTAATGGTTTCATTAGCAAGAGACAAAATTCCCCAGGAACGCATATCGGCACAGGTCTGACGTGGAAAAACCGGGACTGTAGCTGGAAAACATCTGTGCAGGAGGAGCCCGCTCGCTAACCCGGTGACAGACTCCACAGCCGGGCCCTCCTCTCTGCCTAAACATCAAAGCCAGGTTTCTGAGTGAGCGCTCACCCTCGTCGATGAAGGCACCGGTGGATGGTAGCCTGCTCAGGATCCAGTATAATAGTAAACAAAAAAAAAAAAGAGCACGGCAGGGGGAATCAAAGTCAGTCAAATATTAACACATCGACATTCAAATATTTATACATCTGTGAGGCACTGATTTCAGGTTTTGAAAGACCAGCAAACATGACACACAACCACGAGTGCTTTGATGTACGGATGTAAGATTCAGGTTTTGATCCTGACTAACTAGGATGCTTTTCATTAATAGTACATGGCAGTGGTTGGTAGAGCCTTTCGCTCCGCTCGTTCGAAGACTGCAATTACCTGAAATTCATATTTAAATGTCTCTAAAACATATCTGAGCAAAGAGGACGGTGATCCCAAGATATGAGTTTTAAAAAAGGTTTAAAAAGTCTTGATTTATGAGGCTAAATCATTTAAAATAAAGAAGACAGTTGTGTATCTACAGTACATCAGGGTCTTTGACCTCGCCTTGACTTCTCTTTTTTATGTATCTGATCCAATTTGCAAAGTCAATAAGACCTTGAGTCTTAATTAATCCTTATACATGTTTAATTGTTCTGTCAATCATTTTAATAGCTTCACTTTTTTTTTACTGTGCAAGCAAAGGCTAGCAGCAAATAATGACAAAATAATAAGTAAGGTAAGAACAGTGATTAGATATGATCAATCATGAGGGTTTGTTCATATCTATACATGAGTTGCCTGACTGTAAATACCACTAAAGTCAACAAGCGGACAGATGAAGGAGTGAGGGTGACATGAGTGTCCGTCCCGATGTGGTGGACAGTTTCAAAGACAGAGAGGATCAAAGTATCGGGGATCCATTCCGGGTCAATGAAGCCCAGTTTCCGAGCTCTGCCCTCCGATTCCTGTCAAGCAGCTATCCAGTCGGACACCCGGAGGGAGACAGTGGGACAGAGGAAGAGGAGGAGGAGGATGGAAGGAGGTCGACAGAGAGAGAGAGTAAAAAACAGTACGACAGCAGTGCTTACAAGGCCAGTGGCCACAGTCTGTCTGGTCTGAGTGAGAGGAAAGGAGAATGTTTTATGAATCTATGCCATTAAAAAGATTTGTGTCAGTCTCTCGTGTTTCGAATAATTCGATTGTCGAGGACATGTTTAGCCTAGCTTAGCGCAAACACTGGAGGCAGGGGGAGACTGCTAGCCTAGCTTAGCCTTTGTGAAAACTAGAAGAATATGATTTTCAACAACTGCAAAGTGGTCTCATATGGTGTTGTGTGTGTTTTTGATTTGTACGTGCAGTCACTGTGTCCAGTGTTTAGCCTAGCTTAGCACAAACCAGGGGAGCAGGGGGGAAACTGCTAGCCTAGCTTAGCCTTTGTGAAAACTAGAAGAATAAAACAACTGCATAGTGGTCTCATATGGTGTTGTGTGTGTGTTTTTTTGGATGTATTACTATACTGACAAAGCATTAACATTGATAAATCTCTTCACTTGACATCAGTGAGACTGAAAACAAGTGAAAAATTTGTGTAAATATTCTGGGGTTGGTTTATCTTATCAGTCTTGCAAAGTGATTCATCATTTGACTCAAATATTGAACCTAAAAATGTCTCAAATAGGATTCAAACTGCAGGACAACAAGAAGACTTATCAGGGTTGATCGAGCAAAAAATTGCACAACTGCACACAAACATAACTGCAATCAAATTAGCAAACTACCTTTCTAGTTTGTGGACAATCTACTCCCCCTTTTCAACCGGGCGACTGACAGACGTTAGATTGATTAGTTAATTAGTGTATATTATTTTTTAGTGTTGTGTCATATCGCTGTGTCACAATGACAGCCTTTATGTTTTTAATGCAAATTACCAAAAAATCAATTTCCTTTCAGGCAATATTAAAAGTGATTTTTTTTTTCCCTCCTCCTTTAGGAAGAGGGCCAACGTGAGAATGATACAGCAGAAAGGCTCAAGATGCTTTGTCAGGACTGAGAGAGAGAGAGAGAGGGGAAGGAAGGAAGGAGGGTGTCGAGAGAATAAGAAGACAACAGAGAAAAAAAGAAGACTAGAAGAAGACTAGAGCAGGTGAAGGAGAAACTAGAAACATGTCGCCGTGATACACGTTTTAATTGAAGGAACATTTTAAAGGAAACAAGAGAGAAAAAAGAGGAAGAAGAGGCCGAAGACTTGAGAATAGAAATATAATAAAATGATAAAATAGAGAGATGTAGGAAGGAAGCAAAGGAAAGGGAGAGATGAGGAGGGGAGGATTATGTTTTCTTTCCACTTCTCCTCAGCTGGTTTATATCAAACCAGGAGTGGATTTATCAAAGCGTAACCACAAAGACTTATCGTTTCTGCTTCGCCGCTGCGATATGCAAATCTGGTTTTGTGGGTGAAGGGGGGGCGTCGCCGTGGACTCTTACCACCAACCGCTCTCATTTAATAACTTCCTCAATCACTTATCTTTTGTTCCGTCTTTTCTCTCTCTGAATCTCCTGATGCATGTCCACCTTTCTACCTTCTACCTCTCTATCCCTTTTTTTAAGGCCTGTCTCTCTCTTTTTTTTTCCAACTTCTCAGCTTTTTAATACCTCCTTTTCTCTCTCACGCTGCTCTTTCTATTTTTACTCACAAAGACTTTCAACATCTTACTGTACCTGTATTTTTTTTTCTCTATTTTCCCCCCTTCTCTCTCTCTTTTTCTCTCTCTCTCTCTCTCTCATATTCTGGGGTCTATCTCTGGTGCTGAATAGGCAGATTAGCGCAGGAAAAGGCGGCTGTGAATACCGCTGCGCCTCAATCTCTATTGACCCACTATCTAAGCTCGAGAGAGAGAGACAGAGAGAGAAACGTAGCCCACAGTCTCCCTCTCTCTCTTTCTCCTCAACGACACACTGCTGCACCAAACTTGAGAATATGTGCAGTCTGGTAAATCCATTAATACCGCTGATTGAGTCTCATTTTTATATGAAACAATAAAAAATGAAACAACTGGATCAGCGGGAGACAGAGCATAAAGAGGTAATACTGACAAGGGAGAAAGACGTCGTTGAGACGGGGGTTGTAGAGATGGAAAAGTGGTGACTGGAGCCAAAAATAAGATCTCTGTCCCCTTTTTTTCCCCCAATCATTCCTCCCTCTCTGTCACCTGTCCTGTCTATCAGTCTTTTTTTCTCCTGTTCTGTCCATCATGTCAGGCCACTGTGACTTTGAATCAGTCAAACAGTCACTCAGTGGGTCGAGATGCTCCTCCTGCTCGTGTGTGCGAGTTGTCGAACCGCAATTCGGGCGATGACAGCTGTCAGCCGGTCTCACAGCAGTAAAGTCGGCCGCATACATCGTCGTTTTTCAGTGTTCCTGGTTGAATCGTCGGGGCTAAGAATCGTGCAAAAAAAAAGTAGTAATTTGATTTGCTTTTAAACGAAGTGGCCCCCGTGTGCTCTTGTGAACGTTTTTTTTTTATGTGCGTGTGTTTCTGTCTCAGATCAGAGTGAAGCAAAAGCCATACACCGGCTTAGAGACCTCCTCTACTTCTGCAGCTTGTAATCTCATCACAAAGACCAGCCTGTGGAGAGAGACAGAGAGAGGAAAAGCTGAGTTTGAGACTCAGAGCTTAGCTAATACAAAATGGTAAAAAAAAAAAAGTGCTCCCCTTCATGGCTCCAAAAGTGTCTGTGCAACATACGTGTCCATATATACGAGTAAAAGTACCCTGTGGCTTTTAATCATCAGTGTTGTTATAGATGCATCAAGGTTGAGGCAGAGTACAAGGGGCAGAACGGCTCTGTAATCTTCAGGCTGTCCTGTCATGTGTAAAGTTGAATATCTGAACGTCTAAAACAAAGTGCAAGTGAAGAGAACATGCTGAGATCACTGGTATCCATGTTCAGTGACACACTTCTTAACTGTGTTTCTCTTCTCAACTAAGAGGCTTCATGTTTGATATCATCAGCCTCTTTCCACATCCTGGGGCCAAATGTATAAAGACTTAAACTGTGTGTACGCACAAAGACAGAAATATGCATACACGTTCTTTTTGTCAGATTCATACACACGGTTCTGTTTTATAAATTTCAGTCATTGAGGAGCCTCGTTTCCACTCCCATAATTAGCCATAAATTGATGAAGACGCGCCCTGAACCAGCCGTTTTTATATCAAGTCGCCACCTGCTCCACCAGTCTGTACACCTGGAAATAAAAAGCGCCGTATCACCGACTGTGCCGCTCTTAATACCAACCATGTCATTATCTCAGAAATGTAATCAATGATTGGTTTGCGGCGCTCATATCTAAACTAACTTTACAAAGTGTCACAACTAAGGATAAAATAAAAAGTTGACTCCTATGTAAATTAAAAGAATGATCAAATAAATCACACAAAAGTAATTAATCAATGTTACATTAATAAATGCGCCTTCTCTCTGTGTCAATGCAAAAATCAAACAATCAGTGTAGCTGTTTATCAACCCAAACAAACAATGTTTTACTAAAAGAGTCCTCATATTTCATCTCCACCTCATCACCTCACCCTCAGATGGTTTTAGAAAAATGTGTACACCTAATCTAAAGAATACTTGAGGTGTGCACATTCTCCACCAGTAAATACCAGTTTATGCACTGGAAATGACGTCTGCATGGTTTCTGTGTGCACACATTGTTTATGCATCTGGCCCTTGGTCCGGGTCACAATAGCAGCAGGTCAAGCGAGGTAACCCAGACCCCACATCCCCCCAGCCCCGTCCTCCTCTGCTCCTTCTGGGCAATCTCAAATGTTTACCAGGCAAAATAGGAGCTGGAATCCTTCCAGCACGCTCTGGTTCTGCCCTGGGATCAACTCCCAGCTGAACATGCCTGGAAAACCTCTTAAGGGGTGCATTCAGACATTCAATTGGCTCCTTTCAACGTGAAGGAGCAGCGCTTCCACTCCGAGCTCCTTCCTGATATCTGACTCTAAGGGTGAGCCAGACACCCTTAAAAGTCCTTTCAGCCACTTGCATCCACAATCTGATTCTTTAGGTCTGGCACAACCCCCCGTATTACCGCTGACGCTTCACCAATCTGTCTGTCGATCTGGCACTCCGTCTAAACTTCACTTTTCAAGAGGGATGCAAACCCAAACAAGCATTTTTGAAGTCCTTCAAACTCCCCACCAGACAGCAGAAGTGATGATGGTGATGATGAGGGATGGCAGAACGTCTTAAAATGTTTACAACAAATGTCAAAACTCACCAGCTGTGTCACATGTGCTGTAGATAGTTTCAGAGGTATGATAAATGTTTCAATGGAGGGAGTGAATATGTATAAATCACTACTTCTCTGGAGTGTCGACGCTGAGAAATAAGGCAGTGACTTCCTCTATGACACAACGCTGCACGTCCATCCACGGTGACACACATCTTAAAGCCGCCACCAACATATTAGCGTACACAGAAAAAACAAAAAAACAAAAGGCTCATGTTTTGGTTTCTGCAGCGTTCACTAAATTAAGTTTAAAAGCCCTTTTAATACCATATAGAATGCAATTTAATACCTTTGTCTGTGTTTATTTATTAAGTACCTGAATTTAATGACATTTATATCAGATTGTTTTCATTGGTTCCCAGCTGTATGTAACAAAAATTCCTAATGATATAATGAATTAAATTATGCAACCTGAATAAGTGTCATAAAATGCTAAAAATCGACGCTAACCCATCCCGAGTGGATTAGCTTCCCAGCTACACTTCCTAGCTACAGTAGCTAACATCTCCTGACAGCCTGCAATCAGCTACAAAAACTTTTTACAACTAAAGAGAAAAATATATAAGACTTTTGTTAATCAAGTTTAAGACAATATTATATTTAATTTTTTTTTAGGAAACTGAATTCAGTGCTTTTTAAGGCTTTACAAGACCTGCTGAAACCCTGCAACACATCAAATGCCGTCGCTATGTTTCATCCTTTAGTCTTCTTAACGATAATATACTATATCTTCAAGTTCTGAGAAACTCCACAGAGATATAACTGATAACAAATACTGAAATAGTTTCCTGTTGGGAGGTTGTGGCACCAAGAGTTGAACTAAGCATCGCTGCTATGAAGGAACAAGCGCATGTTTTAATCACAGAATGACACATTGTTGGTCTGAAACCTAGAAACAGCACCAGAAGAGACAAAGAGAGAAGAAGAAAGAGGATTATGGGTTGAGAAATTGGCAGCTGAGAGACTGTAAATTGTAAGACTTGTGTGCTTCTGAAACCAACATGGGTGGTTTTCTCTCTTTTTCTCTGTCTTACATGTAAAGGGTCAGTTAATGGTAACACCTCAGGGGAGCAGAGCAAAGGAGGACGAGAAGAAAACAAAGAGCAGAAAAAAAAAGAAGACGAGGGGAGGTGAGCTAAAATAGGCTCGCTCATCGACGATTCCTCTTGAAGTGTCTCCCGTCGAGGGTGGGCGGAGCTAGCCCGCAGTGACTTCACGTTCATACATGCTCAACATCAATAGAGAACTGCTGTCTGACCCTCTGCCGAGAGTCTCTCTGGGGAGCGGGAGGGTGGAGGGAGGAAAGGAGCGAGAGACCGGGGGACGGATGATGGGTGGGCGATTTCTTTTTATGTGCTCTTTGGTGTTTACATGTTTGTGTGTGTGTGCATGTGTAGCGATCAGAGCGGCACGGTAATTGCACATACAAGCGCAATCAAAGATGAACATCCAGACAACCATCGACTTCAGGCTTCAAACACTGGTAACAACGACAGCTATTGCATTGATTTGATGAGGAAAAACAACAGAAGCTTGGAAACCCCCCAGAGAGTTGCCTGACGAGAAGTGACGAGCTTCTCGTTGGCCCTAATTTCCTGAAAATGAGTCTGCTGCTGCAGTGCTGAGCTAATGTACAAACATCAGGTAGTGGAAGGTGGTAAACAGAGAAACTGCCAGTGAAACAGCAGCACTATCACTCTGATACATGAGCTCTTTCATTAAAGGGGACACATCAAGCTTTTATGTGTTATTTTTAAACTGTTATAATCTTGGATGTTTGTGTTAAACATGTCAAAATCCAGGGCTTCAGCCTGCTCTGATGCTTTGTTTGCAAAGTTATCTCTGTTTTCTCCCCGTGATGACATCAGATTGTTTGCACATGCCCACAAACAACCATCTGTTCTGTGGTCTTTGTTACTCAGGTTGTTCACTCACATATTTCGGATCAGATTCAGGCTCATTCATGTATGAATATATTTGAGAAGGTTACATTTTGAGTAAAGAACCAGAAAAAGGAGTTAAATCCTTCTACTGTTTGTTTACGTCTGCCTCCAGAACCGTCGTCCTGAAACTGGCCAATCAGAACAGAGAGAGCTCATCAGGAGGGGGACCTTAAAGAGACAGGAGCTAAAAAGGCCTGTTTGAGTTTATGCTGCATAAAGGGCCAGTTTAAGATATTTAAAATGTTTTTTTGAACTGTAAATCATGCAAAGATATTCCAGTAGAGCTCCAGAATATAGACATAGATCTGGAAATGTACGATATGCCCCTTAAGACATTTACAAGTCCTTTAACTGGTTTGATGGTCAGTTTTGTCATCTAAAAATGGCCAAAGGAAAAAACTCAGGTGCTGAGTATTACGTCATATTATGGTGTAAAGAGTGAAATACTTGATGGAGTTCTGCTTCCCAACCTGAATCTGATGGTCACTAACAAAGTATCAGGTTCTAGGTCTGCTTGGGTAATTTTCAAATAGAATTTCTTTCTTTCTTTGATCATCTGCATTCATGTGTGTCATGAGCTGCAAGTAGATAAACGATGTTGAGTGTGAAGAGGGAAAGAGAGTGTAGCGACGAGCTACATTAGCCTGGTGAGCTAATGATCAGTAATGTACAAATTAACGCAAATATATTTAAATCTAAAGTTTGGCAGTACCAGTAGGGTGGAGCCAGGTCTCAAAGATGCAGATATGGGTGAGATTAGGATCTCTGTTTTAGGCCTGTACAGCTGTAATCCTTGTCACAGAGTTGAGGCACTTTATACTTGTTTTTGTATTTAATTCTAACAACTTTCTGCCTCTATTTTGGTTTTACTCATATATTAGAGTGAGTGTGTGAATGGGAATCAGCTCCAAAGAAAGAACCAAAAATCCCTCTTAAAAAACGTGAAATATTGATGGGCAAAAATGAACGAACAAAACGTTTTAGTGTCCGGTTTGTACCGGGTCAGCCTGTCGAACATACCGAGTGCTCATGAATCCCGGACTTTTCCCACTCATACCACCCACACCCACTCACTGTTATCATAGGGTACTGCTCACACTGCCTGCTACGGTGGTGCAGTCACTCAAAACATGAATGAGCGGGAATCATTGTCTCGAATGAGATCATCAGCGAGTGACTCGAGTCGAGACAGCCTGGCAGCTACTCACTGAACGAGATCAAATGAACCGTTCTCTCGGACGAGGATGTATGAGTGAACGAACGCATGAATAAAAGCCGTCGGATGATCAGACAGCTTATAAATAAAAGCTTAGCTAGACAGTCAAAAGCCACTTTACTGGAGGTGAAACTGCAAGTAAGCATGTCTGATATATCGGCTATCACTCTTCATTACATATAAAACAACAAGTATGTTCGGTCGAAGTTGAACCAGTTGTCCGAACCATTCATACCTTCGTTTTCTGTGACTTATTTTTACAAGCTCAACTTATTCAAATCAACTGCAAACAATTAAATCAGTTTAAACGTGTGTTTTCTGTGATTTAGCTCAACATAAAGTAGCCTGTTTTCCACTCCTTTTCTTGGACACTGAGCTGTTTACTGCTCCTCCATTTGCTCCTAATGCACTTGTTACCATTAACCTCTTCAGAGTTTTTTTTTTCTGCAGCATAATTACCTCTGAGGGAAGCGAAAGCTTTCATTTTCTCGCTCTTACGCATTCGGTCCACCTCTTTCTCTCCCCTGAATTAGACTACATAATTGTTGCCGTGTTTTAAAGGCTTCAACCTAAAGCTCCTTCTAGATGAGCAAAAACGCTCTCTTGCAAAGTGCTTCATTTTCCGTCTGCTCTGCTCGTTTCCCTCCTCTGTCAGGCGCTCGCCATGTTTAAGGCTTCCTGCCTGAAGGAAGGGAAGCTTCTCACACCTGCTCCAGTTACATACAGTCCACCTTATAAAGACTGAAACAGACAAACTGACAGCAGTCTCACGCAAAGCTGCAGGGGGAGAGGAACATATAAAGAAGGGGAAGGGTCTGGGAGACTGAATGTAAACGCGTGAGCAGAGAGAGTACGAGAGGTTGACTGAGGTGGAAGATGAGCTGGAGGGAAAGAAAATTGGCCTCGTGCTGACGGTGCATAATGCTGCAGGCCTCGGTCAGGTCTATGAGGAAGTGCTGCTGTCATCTCAGTGATTTTTTACAGCCCCGCGGTGGTCGGCTGGAGCAACCGGGGGGATATCGCATGTCGTGGGTCTATAGTGGCAACATGAGCTCAGACTGTGGAAAGTCAGGATGTCTCTTTGAGGGGAACAATTGATCTAATATTAAGTGTTGGAGAGAAACCAGGCAGGTCTAACCACATCAGGCCTCCTGAAAGGTGCCATATGTCAAGAGATTTTCTGAATAATACATAATATGGCTCTGGAAAACATGCTGATGCTAAAAGTAAGAAACAATATAAACATGTTGATTTTAACCAATTGTTGACCTGCAGAATTTCTGTCGTGTTGCTGCTTTTGTGTGTCGTTTTTCTGCTTTATTTATTTATTTATTTATTCAGTGAAGAGGTTTGCAGAATTTCCCAGAAAAAAACAGCAAATCAGAAGCTGGAACCAGTAAATCTTTGGCACTTTTGCTTGATAAATGATAATTGATTTTCTGCTGATCGACAAATCGGTAAATCAACGAATAGTTTCAGTACCAAACGGCTCAAACTGCGAGTCTTGACAGGAATGACACACGAGAGAAGTGATAATATGTTATATATGTTAGAGGAAAACAGACGCTGAAACTGCTAAAACTGGGTGCAAAATACAAAATGCAGCATATACCTGCAGCCAGAACATACTGTATCTCAAACTTCCCTTGAAAAGTTCACATTCGATTTTATTTTTAGGCACCGTCTGTCAGAAAATACACATTTGTGCTTGACCACACTGCCAGACAGCAGCACTGCAGTGACCATTGTTATCTCTGCCAAGGTACAAACTGCTTCTTGCAATTGTATGACAGACAAAAAGTGAGTTTAGGAGTTTTTTTTCTCTGCAACACCATGTACTACAAAAGTGGTTTATCAGTATTTACAGCTGCATATTTGCTCCTGACCACCTCCCAATCTGAGCCTCACAGACAGCATCAATTTGATCAATTTGCAGGTTAAAATACATGCTGGTTAAATCTGGATTACATTTGGTTTAAAAATTATGTTGTTGGATTCCGAAGTTATATATATATCAATTGTTTCAGCAGCATTTCAGTTACAACGTTTCATTTTACTGCGTCATATTGAAAGTTTGTCATTTAAATGCTATAAAAACACGTATAATGTGAATAACCTAGACATTTACTGAATTGGCCCGACTATAAGACCACTGCCCCTTTCCCAACAGCTGTTTTTATTAAAAGAAAAAAAAAACTTTTAGAAGATACATCACACTTTCACATTCGTCCTGAGAAGTTTCCCTGAGATACTATTAATCCAAAGAGAAGAGAGTCCTCATCCATGAAGCCTTGTATTCAAAAAGTGTAAAAGTGAAATACTTTCATTAAAACAATATATATCCCACAATTGAGTGTCTTTTCCATCAGTCACACACTCATACTTTCTCCCGCTCCTGATTTTCTTTGGCATTTTTAAGACTGTCTGTTTTAGCTGCTCGTCATCTGTAACAACAGTAATTCTCAGCTGCTTGACAGATGATTGTGGTCCATTTCTGCAGTAAAGACGTAGGAAGGCACATTCGACACGTTACACAAGCCTTCAGACACTCCTGCAAGCTAAACTGAGCTAATGAAACACTTTTAGGAGCGACTAACTCTAAAAGACTCAATATAAACTTGAATGCTCTTGCTAGCCTAGCAACATCAAGGCTACAAACAACCTACAATGCAACATCCTCTGTAGGTGCTGATATCACGCCGGTACTTTCTTCATTCAAAAAAATCCAAATCTGATCTTGTGAACATAGTTGCCTAGTCATCAAACATGTGACAACCACGACTCTTTCCATTGTAATTTCCAGAATGAATAAATGAATAATCAGTTTATATGAATGAATAAAAAACTCCTCACTTCCAGCAGACCTGCAAATCACCAAATTAACGGTTACTACTGTAGGCCAATGCAGCCTCAATGTACAGTATTCAGATGGGTCAACACACTGCTCCAGAACAAACTTTAGACGATGGAGGAATTCACACATCAAACACGTAAATGTAGCACAAAAAGTAAGGAAATTTGTGTTTGGTAGATTATTTCTTTGTTGTAACAATGCTTCTTGGAAAGCCTGTTTATTTCCCTTTTAAATGATGCCACATTTGTAAGGAACATGCATTTGTGGGATGAGCAGCAGAGCTGTATGTGGGTTGCGCCCATGAAAAATTTGCCAAATCTTCTCTGCCAGCTTATTCTGCCATTGATTCTTGTTTGGTGTTTGGTTGATCGGATGATTGAAGTTTGAAGAAACAAGACATATTGGCAATTTAACAATTTATTCATGTAACAAACAGGAACCTCAGTAGCATGTGGAAGAACCATACACAGCCACAACAGCCTGGCACCTCCTCCTCATGCTGGTCACCAGCCTGGTCACATGGCCTGTGGGATGCCATCCCTACATACTCAGCTCTGCTGCTCATCCCATAAATGCATGTTCCTTACAAATGTGGCACCATTTAAAAGGGAAATAAACAGGCTTTCCAACGGTATAAGATTTATTGCCAAGATGCATTGTTTTTTTTGTGCTATGTTTACTTTACTGACTGTATGACTCAGTAAACTTTACATGACATCCTGATTACTCATGCAGAGTGCTGGACTGAACGTTATGTGATTACAGAGAGACTGTTGGATGCAGACCTGCAGTACCTTAAGACAATTAAGATAAGCGCCTTTTTTTTTTTAGTAGTTAAACTAGTACTTAGAAGTGCCAATAAAGTCTTTGGTCTGCCTTGACTCAAGTTATGACTTGCAGGGACTGAATGTGTAATCTTTGGGCTATGAAACAGCCTCCTGCACTATTAAACTGCACTTTTGCTCTGCTGTGTGGCTGTAAAATGTTGTAATGATGACAGAGCCAGGAAACATCAACACTTTTGATGATGCCTCAGAAGCCGACAAATTTAAGAGTGTTTACTCCGCTTTTGTTCAAACTGCCAAAGCTTGTTTTTTTTTACATGAATGCTGAGGGGGGACGCCGCCACAAGGCACACGAGAAGCACCACTCGCTACATCTGGAGTCCTTTTTTAGAGATCGTTGAGCTTCTGAAAACGGTTCAACTTGTAAAAAAGGGATTTCAAATGGTGTCAAGTGTGTGTGTTTGTGATCCTACAGTGACAAAAACACAGCTCAGAGACAGCTGACAGTTTACAACAACAGCGACAATCGAATGAAAAACGGAGAAATCACCTATCAGACGGTTGACATGTGTTACACTTAATCATAAAAAGTCACATTAGCTGTTCCTGTTAAGTGTCTGACAGTTGGGCATAAATACGGTTTGCTGATAGTTGCAGCTACTGCAGCTGGTCATTATGCACAACCTGCCTTTTCAAAATTATCAGCACAAAATGTGGTTGAGACAGCATTTTTTTTCCTCTATAAAAAATATGTTTAATGTTATGCACCTCCTTACTGGACAGTGTTTGCAAAGCATACAAAGAAACTGTCAACAGGCTACTTTCAAAATGGTCAATAATCAGCCCAAAAAAAACATGAACAATGCTGAAGAAATTGGAAATTGGCAGGGGAGGGGGGTGGTATAATACCAAATATATCCATACTTCTGCTGATGGAAACAAAAACGATGCACAACAGCATCAACACAGTATCTCCATGTAGCTAGTAGGGATGTGCAGAGATCCCAGTATTTGTATTTGTATCTGTATTTGTTGAGGCAGCAAAATTATTTGTATCTGTATTCGAATAAAAGTGGAAAGAGGCTTAGAGTGTCCCCACACTGGGTCTTGAAGTGGAGTCTCCCAGATCATAGACTGCGCTGACTACTGAGCTAAAACTTTACTTATCACCTCATTGCAGACAGACCTCTAACTAACAAATATTTTTTAAAATATTTGTATGAAACAAATATTCGTAAAAAAAAACTATTATTTGTGCTTTGCCCAATAATGTATTTGTATTCGGGAATACCCCTAGTAGCTAGCCCTGCTACCTCTGCTGCTTCAGCCTAAGAAAATTATCTTTATTATCTAAATTATTTTAAGAATCCTCATTTGAGACAGATGAATATATGTTTGAGTGTATTTGTGTGAGTCGTACCAGACTGTCCTGGTGGAGGTATTCCAGACGGGACTCTGGGCAGATACAGCAGCACCGTCAGAACTCCTGCTCTGCTCCCCCAGCACGGCTCCATGGCTATGGGCTTTGGCACCGCCTGTACACACACACAGAATACACACATGAAGGATAATCAAACAATAGAACAGAGTATAAGTGTTTTATACAGTATTATTCACTTTCTCATCAAGTGAAGGATGTAGCGGGTCTCCCTCAAACACAGAGCTCCACCTGTCCTGCCTTGATCCCTGCTGCCACCACCGCCCTCCCCCCCCACCCCCCCCCCCATGATCAAAGCTCCCAGATGGGAAGAACAAGGCGACTGGCAGCCTGCGGAGCTCCACCTGCTGTGCAGCCGATGTAGACAGGAGACCGTTTTGTCTCTCTTACCAGGTAAGTGTGGACATACACATGTTTGGGAAATCAGTTGTCACATACGTACATTCTACTTGTGTGTTTTGAGACGGTCACAGTATGTAAGCCGTAGGTGTTCTCATTTATATCCACACCATTTTCTACATGTGGCCTCTTCCTGCTCCATCCATCCCTTATGTTATCACCCCCAAAAAAGAGCCTCAAATCAAACCAGAATTATATTCGACCACACAGAATCCAATCTTTTTGCTTTCTAATTATCATTAGGATGAAGTCAAAATTTCTAATGTTGTGGTTTATACATGAGGCTCATTGTTTTTTTTTTTTTGTATTTTAACAGTTTTCCACCAAAAATATTGGATTTTTTTATACAAATGTATCCATGAATATACATTTTTTATGCTTAATACAATTGTTTTCTTGTTCAACACACTGTTGTACAGCATAGACAGCATTAATATTAAGTGAGATAATATAAAATAAAGAGAAAACTTGGAAAATATGAAATTACCAACACCTTTTTGAACGTATCTGAATCTATTACCCTTCTTGATTTAATTAACAAGCATTATAAAAATAACCATCCCTATATTTACAGTACCGCTGGGACTCATTGTATATAATGTGTCTTACTGTCTGTATAATAAATATCTAATGGCTCAGATAGAGTTTCCTTACACTGGAGTACATGACAAGGAGAACAGTCGTTGAGTTATTGACCAGGGTCAATCTGTGTGACCTCTGTGGTACGCTGTGCCACAGAGGTCACACAGATAGACCCTGTTTATTACTGTGGTCTGTGGGGGAAGTGAGACAACACACACACACACACACAAGGAGCTCACACTATACCTTTTCTTTACTACAGCTTTTGTTTTACATGTTTTAACCATTTCCCTGATTACTTCATGTTATTCTTTCCCCTTTTTTTCCCTTATTGCTTCTTATTCTACCTTTCTACTGATCCTTCAACATCGATTTCTCCAAGTAAAATGAATAAAGATCAAAACAACCAATACATGTGCTTACAGTCTGCCTCAAATACCACTTGCACAGTTGAGAATCTCTTTTCGAGATGACAAATCCATACAAAGCAGATGGACAAACACTGGCCACAAGGCTACTGTTCAGCAGACTGTTTACAGAAGTCAGCAGGGCTATGGGCTAGGATATGAATACAAATCATCCATATTTACTGTGTTTTAATGTAAGATACCTCTGCTCTGAAGGTTCTGAATATGTCTTATACCACTGCACATATGAACACACTGCAGAAACCTTCTACAGTTACAACTGATGTACATACATGGACTGTATTCGTGTTTGCACATTGTAAAGCACTTTGTAATCTTGTTAAGTAAAGTGAGGCTGCAACCAACGATTATTTTCATTATCAATTAATCTGCTGATTATTGTCTCAATTAATTGATCAATCCTTTAGCCTATCAAAAATGTCATATTAGTGAAAAATACCTGTAATTATCCACAGCCAAAGGTGACATCGCCAACAATTCAAAACCCAAAATTACAACTATATGAAAAAACAGAAAAGCAGTAAATCTTTGCATTTTAGAAGCTGGAACCAGCAAATGTTTGGCATTGTTGCTTAGATAATGACTGAAACAATTCATCTATTATCAAAAAAGTTCTGTTAATCGACTAATCAATGAATCAACTCATCTTTTAAGTAAAGATTATCATATGTTGTCACTGGTGTGATGGTTTCCTTGCTGACTGCACAATGTCTCCTTTAAAATAAGAGATCTGTAAACACTCTGAGGGCTTTAGGCTGCTTTCAGACCAAATGCGGCACGACGGCGCAGCGGGCTGCAGTGGTCGGGGGCGTGTTGTTTGAGGTATCGGTGAGAAAATGAAATACAATCCAGGAAGTCGGGTTGGAGTTACAGATTAATACGTTAAAGGACTTATCAGAAGCCAAAACACCAACTCTGGAAAGTTATCACAGCAGCAACTGTTTTATCTTTTGTTGCAATGATCATCAGGTAAACAGCAAATACAGTGTTCATGTTACAAAGTCATCCACCAGGAATGTGCACTTGCATGTATGTGATTGGCCGATGCAGTGTGACGTCGGGTAGGGTTTCGGCAAATGTTGAGTCCAACTTCTTACCGGACGGCTACAGAGGGTTTTGCTGCGGTTTTTCACAGATTGCTGGATTTGGTCTGAACACATCGTTACTCAGATCTATCAATCCTTTGTTGACTGCAAAATAATCAAGACATAACTTTACTTTTTACTTCTACTTCATTGCCATCTGCTTTTCCTAATTTATTTTGGAAAAAAAAAACAAATAAACAGAAGAATATTAAATGCACTTTAACTTAAGTCCGACAGTAAAACACTGCGGGCAGCTCAGAGCACGACTGTGTCAAACCGCATGAATGTAACGCAAAAAGGACCATCTGTGCTCAATCATTGTAAATAAAAGCTTTCCAAAATATTTCATTACTGAGGGTGACCTTCAACTCTGAGGACTGAACTCAAACTGTCCCGCATCTTATAATTGAATATAGCAGTATGTTAACCAGCCGGCAGAGTATGTATGCAGAGTAATTAGATGACACATCGACACAGTAGGCTGCTATCAAAGTAGTTATCAAGTTAACACAACACAGCGCTCGGACCACCTTGGTACAAACACAGAAGACACACACCCACACACACACACACACACACACATAAACATCCCCTCCGGTGCTAATAGGTTTAAGTGCTGGAGCGTACAGCGTAATTAGAGGCTAGAGGCTCCTCTGTTTGTTTAGTGTTTCAGGAGTGTCAGGAAATGATGAATTCCCTACTAACTAGAAACACACACACATACACACACACACACACACATTTTAGTCACTCACATACACAAACTGGCACTGTAACTAAAACTTCCTATTAGCAAGCATCCTCTCTCCTGATTGAGATAATAAACAAACAAAACAAACAAGTTTTTTTGGGAGAGAGAGAGAGAGAGAGAGGTTGAGGAGAATTAAATGGAAAAGAAAAATGATGCAAAATTAATAACAGGTGTTTGCTGGTGCTGAAATTATAAGCATGTCTCCTTGTTACTGTAAAACACTCACTCACACACACACACAACAACTTATTTACTCACTTCACGGTGGCTTTAAACCGTCGGTATGGTTTCCAAAGCAACAGCTGCTGACTTTAGTGTGTGTGTGTGTGTGTGTGTGTGTGTGTGTGTGTGTGTGTGTGTGTGTGTGTGTGTGTGTGTGTGTGTGTGTGTGTGTGTGGTTACAATCCACTAGCTCCTTTGATTTAGTTTAGTTGTGTTTAAGGTCATTAAAATGCTCACTTGAGTAAATGTTAAAGATACCTGAAGAACAGGAAGTCAGGTTAAGGTCATATATTGTGAATACATGTCTAGACTAGCAATTATCAGAAAATAAGCTTTACAGGAAGTAAGAAAAAATGCATGTCTTTAAAATTGTCTTCAGGAATCTATCATTTTTGTCTTAAATGCAGGTAAATCCTGCTGAAGACAAAATGCTGAAGAACATGATTTGAAACTGACTTAAATACACAAGCATGACATGACATGACACAAGCTTCAGGAAGAAAATACACTACAATGAAATAAAACAAAAATATGTTTGGTGACAACTGGCAGATTACACTTAAAGTTTAATTTCAGTTCATATTTTTAAAATATGATGAAGTAAAAACCATAAAAAGATCAATACCTGAACAATCAAGTTTTGTTATTTCTCACTAATTTGACGTATTAATCCTTAAACCTGCAATAACTGTCGGCTGCTGCCAGTGTCAAATTATGAACACAATACTAACATATCATCACTTTTTAACTTGATATGTTGAACTTGTTGCTTATTTCCACATCCAGCAGTTACTGAGCAAAATCTCAGTCATTTGGAGTCGTGTTTCTGTCCACCTGGTGAATCTAAGTCCAATATTCACTCTTTTTTTTGCTCTCTACCAACTCCTGAGGGAAATATCTGGCTCTTTAGCTGCTAAATGCTCCACTGTGTTCACCAGCTAGTCGCTAACTATGTCTGTTTTCCTTTTGGTGCTGAGCAGGTAGTGTACAGTGGGGTCTTTAGAGCTTTTTCTCTGAAAACGACGCTATGGGAGAACTGAGAGTGAACCCAAAACGGTAAAGTTGCAGCCAAACAGTTTAACAATGAGCTGAAACTCACTACAAAGCTCCATAAAGCCGAGGGGAGCTGCAGAGTCGCTGATAATTCACTGTAGATTCATCATTTAGTGCATTGTTATAATAAAAATATTGATTATAGCCAGTTTTAGGACAAACTTAAGTGCTGAATACATTTCTTACCACATAAAACAAGATTCAAGATTCATTTAATGCTCTTAGAGTTCTGCCCTCTTGCCCAAAAACACTTTCTTCTATACAGTCATTACCAAACATACTGTTTTAAAATGATTACCACTTTTTTTTCTGGGCATCACAAACACTCTAAAATGACTGTAATATCAGAATTTGAGCAATTATGTCCACAAAAGTGACAAAAACAACTCAAAGCATCTCTACTTGTTGAGTTTACACTACTTATTTGTTGCAGAAATGCGCCGATTTGTCGATACCTTTTAACACACACAAGTTGAAAAATTGACGTACGCGTGTGTGTGTACAGTTCCATTAGCGAGTCGACCCGCCACGCATCACATGCGACCGTTTGATCTCGATAGTTATTAACAGACTGCTTAGCAAAATGACAAATCTAACAGTAGGGAACGTTTCCCTGAATCTCCGTGTACTGTGTAGGTGCTGGTGTAGAGCAAGTGTGTGTGTGTGTGTGTGTGTGTGTGTGTGAGAGTAAATGATGAAGCAGAGCCAGGCTGATGTGATGACTATAAGAGCTTTCTCTGGCTCCTTTCCCAACCTAATCACAGTAAGTGAGAGAGAGAAAGAAAGAGAGAGAGAGAGGGAGGGAGGGAGAGAGAGAGAGGCAGATGTGATAATTAAGATAGAAAGAAGAGAGAGGTAGGACAGAAAATGAAAAAAGAAAAAAAAAAAGAGAGGTGAATAGAGAGGTTAGTAAGGTTAGTAAAGGAGAATCAGGTGAGTGGAGTCCAGGTAGCCATTTAAGTCAATGGCACCAATCCTGCTGAGCTGTCTGTCCAGTATAAAAGCTTTCTCAGCTGACAGCCAGTAAGTAGAGCTGAAGAGAACAGAGGTTTTGACCTGACAGCGAGTGAGATCAGGGTCTCTCGTTTTATTTATATTTTAAATATCAAGTGCCACTTAGGCCCAGACAACAGTTTTTGCTGACTGTGTGCAATGTTGAAATTGGCTGCTTGGCAATATTGAGTAATTTCAGTACTTCATTCTATAAAGAATTATTGGAAATAATCCAGAAAGATTGTTGTTTTTTTTTTTTTTACCATGCAGTTTTTTTAGTGGGTTGGTGCCACCTTAAGTGGATCCTAGATGAAGCCAGAGCTGTAGTGCTTTACTTCACTTGCATTTATTGTTGAAGTCTGATTTGCTTCTATGTATCGTGTTTTTTTCTTTGTGTGTTCTTTATGTCTTAAAAATCATTTCCTGCACACGAGAGGATTTTCCACAGTAAAAGGTGAACACCAGGGGCCGTATTCACAAAACATCCTAGGCTAAAGGCTAAAGAAACTCCTAAAGCATAAGGGGTGTGTCAGTCCTAATTTCAGGACTCCTATGTGTTTGGTTTAAGATCAATTCACAAAACATTTTGGTGCTTAAAGTAGCTCCTGAGTCTGAGATAAGTTCGAGGTAGTTCAGAGGATTCCTGAGTCACTACACCTGCTCATCAGTCAGCTGCTGCAGGTAACAAGTCTCTTTGCAGTTTTAATAGAATAATAAGACAATATTTAAAGTATATTTAGATGACAGTCTAGTTAATAAGGATCCAATCAGCTCACCACAACAAACTGAAACAATGTAGTGACACTAGAGCTGACAGTTTGCGCGACTCTCTCCTTGCAGGGCTGATAACTCAGGATATCTCAGCCATCTGTCAGAATTATTTATGCAGAACCCAATTTATTCATAGTTTCTTTAAGTGTACATTCATCAACAGCTGTCTATCTACGTCTGTTTATCTACAGTACCAATCAACTGGTACTGTATATCTATTGTTCTTTCTTTGTGCTCTTGTATATTCATTGTTTTATTTAACATCTGCTGACACAGACTGGTCACCTGTCAACCAATCCCAACCAACCCCACCCCGTCTTTTAGTTTTAGAGTTCCCTCAGTTCCTCACTAAAAGGTACCCAAATGATTCGTGCTGTAATCATTCCTCCTGTTCATACTGACCATTAGAAGATCTCTTCATAATGCACTTACAATGTAAGTGATGGGGGACAAAATCCACAGTAAATGTATTAAACAGTTTATTTGAAGCTAATATGAAGCTTCAGCTGTCCAAATGAGTCAAATCAAGAGGATATCTTTCAACGTTACAGTCTTTTTAGTGCCAAAGTCCCTCTTTTTGTTACTATACTTCCACTGCAGCTCAACAGGGAAACACTGTTCGAGGAAACACAAAGAGGGAATTTGATGCTAAAAAGACTGTAAATGTGGCAGAAATCCACTTGATAAGACTAACTCAGACTGCTGAATCCTTTATCCTGGAAGGTGCAGACCTATCCAATTGCCTCTCCATTAGCTCTGCTAAATTTATGCAAATGTATGCTCTTGACATTTATTTTTACTATATTAGTTGTACTTTTTATGAATAATATTGGACAAGGATAACATATGACTGTCAGTCATTCATCAGGATAGGGATACGAGGTTTTCAAATGTAAAAACTGGAGTAAACATCAAGGAAAAGGTGGAAGCGATAAACACCAGCAGCTGGCTCGATCACATAGACAAGCGAGACCATCTTTACATCCACCTCTGCATTTATCTCAACACCGAGGTAAACGTGGAGGGATTAAACAGCAGCTGTGATCCCGGCCACATGAATCTTCTTTGTCAAGCATCCTGCTAGCCAACGAACAGGCGTCAGATAACCTGGACGACCTCCATGTCCGCATCAGTTTCCAACGGGATATCAGGAACTGTAAAGTCCTTTTGTTTCCCTGAAACTTGACTAAATCCTGGAATAGCAGACAGCGTCATTCAAACCAGGTGACTCTTTGTCTGTGTACTAATCTGACAGAACAAAGGACTCTGGCAAGAAAAAAGAAGGAGGCGTGTGCTTTATGGTGAACATTAAAATGCTATCCCATTCCTGCTCACATGATCTGGAGTTACTGTCAATCAAATGCAGACCACACTTTCTACCAAAGGAATTTACATTGGTCATTATCATAGTGGTCTACATCCCACCACAAGTGTGTAAAGGAGCTGCCCTGTTGGATCTTTGCAAAGACTTGAGCTGCGCCCAGACTGGTAATCCTGATGCAGCACTCATTGTAGCTGGTGACTTCAATCAGGCTAACCTTAAGAGGGCTATGCCTGACTACCATCAACATATTGAATGTGCAGAAAGGGGAATAAACACTCTGGATCACTGCTACACACCATTAAAAAACGACTATAGAGCAGAATTGTTACCTGCGTTCGGGAAGAGTAACCATGCAGCCACCTTGCTAAGGTCAAAGTATGTAAACAAACTACGACACATGGCTGCCAAGACAAGACAAGGCAATGCAATGCAAGGCAAGTTTATTTATATAGCACATTTCAGCAGCAAGGCAATTCAAGGTGCTTTGCATAAAAGATTTAAAGCATGCAAAGAGTGGTTTGTTCAGCTGAAAATACAATAGGCAGTGCTTTACCCTGCCTAAAGGATATTTACACCAGGCACTGCAAGAATAAGCCGCGGAGAATCATTAAGGATCCCAACCACCCGGATAACAACCTTTTCTCCCTGCTGCAGTCGTAAAAGGTACCGGATACACCAGTCCAGCGCTGAGAGAGGCTCGAGATGAGCTTCTACCCTCAGGCCACAAGGATCCTAGGCTTGACTAGGACCTAACTTTTGGTGCCACTTAGGAAGACTCCTAGAGGTAAGATAAAATACTTTGTGAAGGTCTTTAAAGAAGTGATCTGTGTGCTAAATCCTAAATCTTTCTGTAATGTTGACAATGTTCATGTAGATATCTCAGAAGTCCATATAATGTCATCATGTGAGAGGATAAATATTTGTTGCTTCTTCAATTCCAAGATGTTTTTTTCTCCATCATATATAACTATATAAGGCTTTACAATCCAACCACACATTGCTTTGAGAGCAGAATGAGCGGGACAAGGCCATGTGGTCTAAACCAATGTGTGAATTGAGTGTGGCATCCATGTTGTCACACAATGTTACTTTCTTTGTACATAAAGTAAAGAGTGAATCTAACCTTGTGCTGGCTCTTTATCTTCCTAGTCCTGTTTGCATCAACATGCTTCTGTTGTACAGACAAAAAGCTTCTGTCAAGTCAGTCAGACATCATGTAACCGCCGCTGTAACTGAGCAACATCTTATTTTTACAGCGTTTGCCAGTAAAACAACCAGAGAGAGGTAACACACACAAGGTCACTTTACGCTGTGCTTTCTTTTCGAGTCCATTTCTTCTGTCTGTTTGACTTTCTTCTTTCATTTATCAAAAATAACAAACACAGAGGAGAAAAAAAAAAAAAAGAAGAATTCTAAGACGTTTCTGGAGAAGCGAGGTCATTCAACAAAGTGTCAGTCTCACCTCTTTCCTCCTTTCATCTCTTCTCCTCACAGCTTCCTTCCTCTCCCCCTCCCCTCCATTTTTTTTTTAATCCACATCTCTCCTTTTGTCTCTTGTACTCACCTCAAACAAACAGTTCTTGCAACAGTCGTCCCATTTTTGTCCCAGGGATGAACAAAGTGGTCAATTGAGCAGTATTTATAGGTGGGGGGTACTGCTACAGCAACATGATAGATAAATTGCCTGAGGCTAAAGGAAATTGAGCCAAAAGTTTATCTTCCTCTGAATGGCTGCTTTTTTTTCCCTCCCTTTTTCTGTTCTGATGCTTTAACAACTTTCACTGAATTTCTGCTCTGGATTTAGTGGGGCAAAATCACAGTTGTGGTAAATTGCTAAATCCTAATCCAATCATCCAAATAAGCACGTAAGTAACTGGTTGCTAGCAAGCAGGGAATGAAAATACAATCTACTGTGAGAAAAAGTAGGGAAGGGTTTTGTGTTTAAATGAGCAGTGGTCACTGATAAACAGCAGACAAGTACTGTTCTGTTATTATATTACAATACTCTCATTTCAAAATATGCTAATTGCAGAGTGTTAGTCAAACCAAAAAGGGAAAAAAAAAGATAATTTGCGTACTTGAGTACTGGACATTCAATTATAATGGGGACAAAGCTTTTAGACTTTGACATTAAAATCATTTTAAACAGCTTGACACTCATAGATGGCGTGGCATAGGCGGGTTTCCAAGTGATGTCATCGGTGAGGGGGGCAGAAGACAAACCGCAATGACTGAGAGCTTATGAGAAGATCAGCATGTGAAGTTATTTTTCTGCCTTAAGCTGCACAAATCGCAGAAGTTATGGATGGAAAATGTTCATTATCCCAAGAAGGAAACCTCCCAGTCAGCTCAGAGTGTAGAATTAGCTGTTAGCTTCAGAGATCTGGTCAGAGTCCTGAATTTAATGAAGGCGGTGGATGATTTTACACTGAAACTGCAGGGAGAAATCCTTTATTCAAGGTCAGGCAGCTCACTGTTGTACTGTGTGTTTAAGGCTGTTGAATAAAGAGTGCAAACGTTTGTTAGCCTCTGATCAATGCTTTGGTGATCAGTTTGAGAGGCAATGCACTCCATTACAGGTGTGCATAGTCTCTTGTCATGATCCTGTTTGGTTGATAAATAATACTAAATAAATCCTGTATTGCCCGTATATGCACCGCAATCCAGTGTCTAGCATATTATGAGGAAACAGCAGGGTTTTCAGTATGCTAATGCTACAAATATGACCAGAATTAGTGCAGCTGTCAAGCTCATGCTAATGTGACTTTTGTGAGGGGAACTTCTGTGCTTTTAACCTTTGGTGCTGGTTGATGGTTTGGAACACATTAAGTTCACTTCTCAGTGCCTGTAAAGTTAACTTTGTGTAGTCTGTGTTAGCGTTATCACTGCTACTAGCTACTAGCTAGTTTCTTACTGGAATATGTGTCATATGTTAGCTAGCCAGAGCTGACAGATGTTTGTCAAAGGTGGTGTGGACAAAAAAAAAAGTTCTGGCAATTAAAGGATGAGTGTCACATAGAAATTCAACTCTAAACAGTCATTTTAATGGTTTCCAGCGAGTTCTTTTATTTCTAAATACTGAAAATGTCCACATATAAGCTATCAGGACATTGTGATTACGTATTTTCTGCCCACCTGCCCCCCTTTACAATGTTAACAGCCAATTTTTTTGGAAATAAGATAATCCACAAATATCTGTGATCACATAAAATGATCTGAATTATTCATAACTTAATGATTTTTAGTCTGGAAGCAAAATATTGAACTGTTCAGCTGAAGCTCCTCCACCATCCTCCTGTCAATTCCTCTCACCTCCAACCTCAACCCCCCCGTCTGAGCCTTTTCCTCTTGTGCATCAACCATTTACACCATTACCACCTTTCAATAGCACTTGTGTTTTTCTTTCTGGTTGACTGGGCTCTGTGATGGGTCTTTGGGTTTGGAAAATGAGGTTAAGGTAACAGGTTATTGCCTCATGAAATTCAGCTAGAGGAAATGGTGTTATCTAGGTGTCAGTGGCCTCTTACATGAAAACCAGGCTCCTCAACAAAGAGGGTCTGAAAGTAAGTAAAGTCACTATTCAATCACATTTCTTGGTTTTTAATGCACTTTTGTTCATCTTCTTCTACATTATTATTTATTGAGGCTGTAGTGAAACTATGAACCCATACCGATGTGATTTATTCAGCTTTTCATCATGGACACCCAACTCAAAAAAAGAGCGAAGGGATATTCTATCTTTTAATTGGTTCAATACAAACATCTTGGCCTACTGAAAAGCACTCACAGCTTCAGTGAACAAAGCTAGCTTACTGGTGATGTTGAGTTTATTCTTCCACACAGAGGAGAAGAAACCTTTCGAGAGGGTGTGATATCTCCCAGTTAAGAAGTAAGATTTATAGGGTTTTTCCATTATTGTCCAATTGTTATGAATCACTGTTCAAATTAAAATAAAACAAAATAAGTATGTTTTACGATGTGACAACACAATAGTTAAGGTTTGGTTAGGTTTAGGCACAAAAACCAAGGGGAAGATCATGGTTTGGGTTAAAATGACGGTCATTGGGACTCGTATTTGGAAATGGGAAACGAACAGTAATCTCTCCTATTAAAGTCAGATGTTTTGTTGACTCATCCGTCCACCCCGACCTCCCATTTTTTCAACTGATCCTGTTGTTTTTCCTCAGAGGACAGTTTCACAGATTTAGTGTGACCAAAAATATGAAACACAAATGTTTATATCCAAAATGACAATACAGTGTGTGTATAATAGGGCTGAAATGATTATCTAATTAATCAGTTAGTTGATCGACAGACAAATAATCAGCAATTTTGATCATTTACATAATTTTTTCAAGGAAAAGTGCAAAACATTTGGTGGTTTCTCAAAATGTGAGGATTTCCTGCTTTTTTGTCACCTCAGGCTCTGGGAAATGTAATTTCATCATGGTAGTTTTCCATTCTTTTAACATATTTTATAGACCAAAAGATGATCTGATTAATCAACAATGAAAGTAATAATTAGTTGCATCCTCAGTATATAGCAGGTACTGTATATAAGGACAGACAGCATGGTCTCTATTGCACACTGAACACAGAGTCCTTAGCTTTTGTTTTATGTTCTTTTGTCTGTTAATGGTCTTTATTACTCGGCATTAGCATTCGCCTTCTTTTAAGTGCAATGCCTTGTATCAACTATAAAACATATTAAGATGTTGTTATAAAACTGGCCAGACTGGACACAAAGAGAAAAGATGGAGAAAAAAACAGTAGAAAAAAGCAATACTTCAAGAAAAGGTGGAGCAAAAAGGAGAGCTGAGAGCAGGTGTGGGATCAGATATCTGACAGGGCTAGAACTGGAATAGAAAGGTTATTCTTAGTTTTGGGGAATAAAAATGGTTCGTGCCTAAACTGGAGGGCTTTGAGATCCCACGAGGTCTTACTTAAGTTCACTTAGCCCATGCTCCTACCAGAGGGAAAAGGTATTTTTCCCTTTGTTGAATGAAAATCCGTAGAAAAATCCCACAATTTCAACTTTTCTGTTATGTCTGTAAATGGTCTGTATGTGGTATTCATCAGGGCAATGAGCTTGTTAGAAAAGGTGCGAGTTAAGTTTATTTAAAAAGCCCCAAATCATGTTCTGTCAGAGGGTTTTCACATCTGCATGAGGCCAGGAAATAGCAACATGCAAGGCCCAGCCAAAGTGACAGAAGGTGACATAACTTGAAATAAAAACATTTCCTAAGATGTTTAAATGCTGAACTAGCTTATGAAATGCAACACCAATTCTTTTGCAATGTAGCTGGAGGTGAGAGGATGAATACTCACAGAGATATGCATAATGACCAGCCTGTCCTCAAAAGAAAAATGACAGTATAGGTCAAATAGTTACGTTTCAGTGACAGACGCCATCTAGTGGCCGCAGTAATTATGACCCAGAGAAGTGACGCAGTTCAGATGACATGTATATAAGGTGACACATTTCCATAATCAGAGGTGGCAGGTTGGGTAGATGGATAGATAGATGGGAAAATGTGGACTTAGCTGCAGGAGACCGGTGTTTTTTAAAAATTGTAACTATGATTGTCGTGGGGTTTACTGTTGCCATGACGACGAAGATTGCCTAACTTCAAGGAAGTTGTAACTTTAACCCACACCATGTTTCAAGAAATCATTTTAACCCAAACCATGATCTTTCCCTAACCTGCCTAAACCTGCCTAAACCTAACCAGACCTTAAACACAGCGTTGTCACATCATAAAATATATAATTATTTTTAACAGTGATTTCTAACGGTTGTGGAAAGCACCGATAGAGGCGGCATATTGGAAAACACTCCTATAGGTCATTCTGGAGTGCATGGTACAATCGACCTATGTGGTTGTTTAATTATGAGGATGTGTTGACAATGACGGCACGATGACCTGTTCGTGAAATAACCTCCGTCCACCTCTCCCTCCTTCCTCCGATTTCTCTCCCTCTCTTTTCCTCTCTCTTCGCTGCACATCGTCTCCTCAGGTCCCCTTTTCCTCTTGTTGTCCCTCACAATCTTCAATGTCAGGCCTTTCCATCTTCCCCATTACTTCCATCAGTCTCACTTACTATCTCCTCGTCCTAATGGCCTTCTCTCTCTGTCGCTCTGTCTCTCCATTTCTGTCCGTCTCATTTTTGCCACCTCTTTTTTTTTGGGCTGTCTTGCTCTCTCATTCTCTTGATATGACACTATCAACCCATTACTGGACAAATACTGTCTAATGTCTTACAGTCTTAGTCTATATCCCAGCAGGTCTAGATGTCAATGTTGAAACTGGTTGAAAATTTGGTTGAAAAGTTCAACTTTTTTAAACATAATACCTTTGTTTAGATTGTGCAGCAGGTCCTAAATGCTGCTAAATGACACTAGAACAATCGTTATATGTTACCTAGGTGTCCAACGAACATTGAGTTTCCAATCAAATATAGCCTAGTTTTAACCAAGACGTCTCAACATGTATTTAGCTGCCAAATCAAAGCAGTCAAAGCTGGAACTGAACACATCCATGCACACCGGTACATACAGCTGGATTCACCTTGAAGTCAAATAAAGTGCTTTTTCATAACCAGAGAAAAACGCAGCCTCCACAACTCGGGTATCAGGCATCTCTCCAAACGATACTTGTCTTATCTGTGTTCATACCGACAGAGGCCTTGGGCACAATCTCAGTACACAGCAGGATCTTTGTTACGCTGAATGTCTTGGCATTATATCTGAAATACTTCTCTTGTGTTCAAAGCAAACTTGTGTATAAAAAGGAATTGATACAATATGAAGCGTTTTATATCAAATCTAAGCCCAGTAATAAATGTCATTATTGAGTCTATTTAGGTGAAGTTTGTGGATTTGTAAAGCTATAAATGACATCTTGCCTAAATAACCTTTTTATTGGTATTTCTGACCATTAACTAGTTGCTGAAGAAATTAATTTCCAAAAGAAAGAAAAAAAACACACTGAAGGATACTTTGGTTCACGATTGATTACGTTTTCTCCCCTCTGTCTCCCACTCTTTCTTCCACATCCTCCCCGGTGGCATCTTAAGTGGCTTTAAACTGACACAAAGGGGCTCGAACGGGGGGGGGGGGGGCTTTGAAGACGCAGTAACCCTGACCAGCCTCTGTGTCGTACACATCTCACACACACACATACACAAACACGCTGGTGCTCTCTGAACCCTGAGGTGTGGAGAGAGTGCCCTCCTGTCGTGCCCTCCTTAGCCGATTAAACCGGCCATGCATGTCCACCCCCGCGGGGCAGAAAATTGTTGTGTCCAATCCTCTCTCTCTCTCTCTTTCTCCACCCAAAACCCCCCTTTTTTTTCTCCATTTCATCCTCCTCTCTCTGTCTGTATCTGTCGCTGTTTTCCCCGGGGAGTCTGCTGGATTGAGAGGAAATGGTGCTGATCAGGGAGCGAGACAGATATAGTGTGTGTTTTTGTGAGTGTGTGTGTGTGTGTGTGTGTGAGAGCACGTTTGATGTGCTTGTCTGTCTGATATTCTGTTTTATAGCCGTTTTAGCAACCCTATTTCTGAATTTAAGGATTTCTGATTTTGTTTTCTGAGTTCTGCAAAACCTGTCAACTTCACTTCCACATCACTTGAGAAACAACCGCAGAGCATTCATGACCTCTGACCTTTAGAGTAGGTGAGCATGTGTTGCTGTGCCGTTCTCTCCTCGTGGCGTTTGACAAGGAGCTGTTTTCTTTTAATTAATAAAACAAGTGCGAAAAAATTGCAGTTAGCCGTTTACATCTGGTTTCAGCCGTAGCCCGAGGAGAAGGAGACGGAGGGAGCAGGCGGACATGTTTGAGGTATTTCTAAGAAAAAAAAGAAAATCCCTCCGAGCCTCCAGAGTGAGAGGAGATTTTCCGGCACAAAGTGGTATCTTTATCCCTATAATCAGAGAGATCCAACAGCAGATACAGCGTGCCCCCGTCTCTCTTCTGTTCTCCTCCTCTTCTTTTTTTTTTTTTCTTCTCTACTCTCCATAAAAACATGTGCTTCACATCTCATAAACAGTTTGTTGTCACCTACAACTCGTAAACAAGTCAACAAAAAGGCCCTGCGGAGCGGACATCTGTTGTCTCTTTGACAGCCTCCTGCAGGCCGTCCTCCGACATTATCCTGACAACTCTTACATTTAAAATGTATGAAGACGCTGACACACGGGCTGGTTTAGAAGAGGAGAGAAAACAAGGAGAGGATGGGAGAGAAGGGATGGAGGGGCAGAGGAGAAATGAGAGGAAAGAAGAGGAAACGATGAGATAAAAAGAAGTGAGAGGGTTGAGAGGAAGAGCAAAAAAGGTGAGGAGAGGAAGGAGATGGAGATGACAGGAAAAGGATGAGATTATAGGGGAGAGCACAAGAAAAGAGGAGGAGAAGAAGCTTAAAAGAGCAGGAGAAAGCAGTCTTAGTGATGAAAAGGCACAAAATGTTTACAGCAAAGCTGTAGAGATGGAAGAAGGAGTAGAAAACAGGAGTGCAGGGTGGACGGCGGGACGAGGAGAGATGATGAGACGGAGACGAGGGAGCGAGAAGATGACAAGGCTGACATCAGGAGAAGAAATGAAGAATGATATTCTTTTTAAACACACACATACACACACACACTCTCTCTCTCTCTCTGGCTTTAAGCTGCACCGCTGGGAGTCGGTGGCTCTGAGTTGCACTCTGTGTTCGTGGGAACGGAGACGGCTGCTTGTCAAGCGAATCGCTTAGTGGTGTTTGAAGGCTCCCAGAGTGGGACTGAGATCGAGTGTCATGTTGAATCAGCCTTTTGCTCCCAGAGCCCGGATGCACCATTACAGCAAATTATTTACAATTTTCATCTATTAGAGTGTTAATCTGTCTATAGATTCTGCTGCCTCACACACACACACACACGCACACACAAACATCGTCTGCCTTCCTGTAACTGATGCTTTTTATCCTTCACACTGTACTTCTCTTCTTCTTCTCCTCATTTCTTGTTTATCTTTGCCACATTCTGCATGCATTCATCACTATTTACAGCGCCACTGTAATTAGTAATGTCTTCAAAACTTTCCAACATTGTTGCTGTTTGTTAAGTCCAGTATCCCTAAGAATTACATGCACCTCATGATTTACATCCAACGCAGGAAGTAATGGGCGAGTAGTAAAGGTGTGGAGGTCAGTTAGATTTTCATGCAAGAGACTGGTTTTCAGAGACTGTCCTCTCAAGGAAAACGACAGAATCAGCTGTAAATGCCCCCAAAAAACATTCAAAACAACGTTCAAGTGACAGAAGCCCTCTGGTGTAATAATAATGTAGTAATTATGATGTGTGAGGAGGAGGTCGGGGTTGAATGGATGGGTCAATAAAACACTGGACTTTGACACAGGAGATCGCTGTTTCTTTTCTGCAATAACCATGAGCATTTTAGTTGCCTAATTGTACATGTCCCTTGACTGCAGATCACTAGCATTAGCACATTAGCACAACCTTTCCCTCACCTTAACCATACAATAGCTGCACATATTGCAGAAAGAAGGAAATGTAAAAACTAATATTGACGTCAGAATCTGCTGCTGACCTTAATTCACTTCCTGATATACTGCCCCCACCTTTCATATACTTATTTATTGGTATTTTCTTTTTTAATAAGCACAAAAGCAAAGCTCTGTAAGGAATGGGAATGTTCTTCACAGATCTGTTAATTCCCCCCGACTTATAATATGATAATAAACTTTATTTGCCTGCGTCTCTCTTAAATTTCTACCATATTCTGTTTGTCTTCCTGTTTTCGCCTCTTCTCTCTCTTCATTTGTCTCTGCTTGTTTATTCCTTCTCTCTCTCTCTCTCTCTCTCTCTCTCTCTCTCTCTCTTTCTCTGTGTCATTTCCTCCTCTCTCCTTTCTCCTCCCAGTCCTCAGAGTGTGGGACACCGGGTCACATCCTTGTCTCCGCACACCTGCATATTAAGCATATTGTATGAATGGGTTGTGTTTATGTGGGAGTGAATGAGAGAGATGGGTGAATGTGTATGTATGTGTGTGTGTGTGAGTGTGTGTGAGTAGGCGGTTGCGTTGAATTTCCATTTTAATCAGCACGTCGGTGAGCGAACAATCCTATTACCGCGAGGAAGGACAGAAGGGCCACTTCACAACCTCTCTCTCTCTATCTCTCTCTCTCTCTCTCTCTCTCTCTCTCTCTCTCTTCCCCTCGCCCTCGTCCAGTCCCTCCATCCCTCTCTCTCTCTCTCTCTCTCTCTCTCTTTCTCTCTGAGACGACAAATTAATCATCTCTCTAATGCTTCATGAAAGCCAAACTTTTTTTTTTTTTTTTTTTTGGCCTCTTCTTAATTCGGGAGGTGGAGTATATCTTTCATTCACCCCCTCCTCCTCCTCCTCCTCCTCTTCCAGACACACACACACACACACAAAGACACACACACTTTCTCTGTCCTCTCTACTTCTCCTTTCACTATTAGTGTTTGAAAGATTAATGTGTTTTCTGCCTGTCAAGGATGTGAAGTTGCATTCACAGGGGAGGATATAAACACAAATACTGTATATACCTGGATGCACACACACACACGCACGCACGCACTCACTCGCATGGTATAAATGTATACACGTGCACGCCAAGACGTATGTGCACACATGAACTCATGTAATAACGCTCCAAAGACCATCATCATTCCTGAAAATGTTTGTTCCCCCCCCCCTCTCCAAATTCAGTATTGACGGACTGTAGAGGAGGAGGGTTGGAGGTATCGATCAAGGAGAAAAGAGGAGAACAGAGAAACACACTCATCATTAAGAAGGCAGGGAAGAAAAGGCTGTACACTGAGGAAATAGCCTATAGCCTAATGAGAAAGAATATGGTTGCCAGGTACCACGCCATAGTCTGGTTCCACACCTCTGAACCCGCCCAATACGCCTGGAAATTGTGTCAGTGATTTAAAAAAAAAAAAGGGTCTGGTTTTGCTCTTGTGAGTGTCTTTTTGTCCATTTGAGCGAAACAACAACAGCCAATCAGAGCCTTAGTTGGTGAGATTGAGATTGTTAAAACAGTTGGGATAAATTGATCTAAAGCATAGTGAAGGTCTCAAACTAACTGCTTGTAGGATCATATAACAGCATCTCAAAACCCAACTTTCTGGCGCCGGGATCGGGAGTGAACCTGCTTTTTTTCTTCCCTAAACAGCTGATCACGCTCATGTTACGCAGCGATTGGTCAGGTAGGCAGAGGTTAAAATGAATGTTTATTATATGAACTTGTTAATTGGTTTCCAATTAAAAAAGATGTAGAAAGTCAATGGTTGCTTTCGCAGAAAAACAACTTCTTAAAGGTTCCCTGTGGAGTTTTTGGCCTCTAGTAGTGCTGTGGAGCTGAAGATATACATGCACATGCATACAAGTGACCCGTTCCTACCAATCGTTTCAAACTGTTCCAGGTGAATGTAATGCGCCGAAAAATGCAGCAATGCACCAACAAAGGCAGAGAAGAAGAAGACGGTAAGCTAGTTAACACGTGAAAGATTTAAAATACTTAAATCAATCGTCCAAATGAGGAAGCAAATTGATTCAACACATTTGTTAGATCACAAGGACACAAACAGTGCGTTTTGGTGAGTGACAGTGATTGTATTCCTAACCTACAGTAGGGATGTGCAGAGAGTCCAGTATTTGTATTTGTATCTGTATTTGTTGAGGCAGCAAAATTATTTGTATTTGTATTCGAATAAAATTGAAAAGAGGCTTAAAAGTCCTGTTTTTGTATTAATTACGCTTTTAATTTTAGAAAATTAAAGTGTTACAATAAGTGTTCATGAATAAACTACCTTATGAAGGAGGTCCCCACACTGGGTCTCGAACTGGAGTCTCCCAGATCAAAGACGACTGCGCTGATTACTGAGCTAAAACTTTACTCATCGACTCATTGCAGACAGACCTCTACCTATAACTCTACCATATATACCCATAACACAGAGACAGCACACCATGTAACGTGTAGAAGAACTTCTAAGATGATTCTTGCTTTGCACTTTTCATTTATTTCCTATTTTTGACAACCTAACTTTGTGGAAAGGAGAAGGCGAACAACAGGTTATGGAGAGTCCATTTGGGACTTACCCCTGATAGATGTAACAGTGGAACAGAGGAGATAATGATGTAACCCACCTGCAAACTGCTATTTGACATGTTTTGTTTTTTTCTTCCCAAAAACAAATATTTGTATGAAACAAATATTCGTATAAAACTCTATTTGTGCTTTGCCAAATAATGTATTTGTATTCAGACACACCCCTAGTTTACAGGAAAACTTCACAGGACACCGTTAAACTTGTGTTTGTTCCTCAAACGCCATCTTTGTATGAAGTTTTCATCAGACACCAGTATTTTTCTGTCCATGAGAGAGTTGCCAGTGAGACAGTGAGCCTGATGATGAGTAAAGATGAGGTCTGACGGTCTGGGTTCTTCAGTGCACTGTTGACTTGGTCCTCTGAGGTGTTTTGAGGAAACCTGACCCAGAAATGGTTATTTACTCTGCTCAGAGTTTGCCACTGCTGAGCAAAAAAAAAAAAAAAAAGGCCAGCACGCCAACCGTCCAGGATGAATTGTTTGAGTGTCTCGTGGGCGAGTCTTGGTGAAATGCAATTCAGCATAAAGGCCAAAAACCCTTTAGCTCACAAGCGTCTCGCTGCAAGCAAAAAAGGAAAATACAGAGCATAAAGGAAACGGTATTACTGTCTTTTTCTCTGACTGTCAGTTTTACTTCTGAGCTGAGTCAACCCACTCTGTTTTGCACTGTTTTTTTTTCTCTCCTTTGCAATTCTTCCCACTTCCAGAATAAAAACATCTCCTGTAATAAACAAAGTTCACCATGAGTCAGATTAATTGCTTTTCTATTGAGTCTAATTTCTTTCTTTTGTTGTCTTCCTCCCTATAACAATTCATCTGTCTGCTACACTCCTTTTTTTTGTTGGATTTAGTTCAGATGGATTCCAATTTTGTCACATTGTCACATCAAGACAAGACAATAAAATGAAGACCAGTGAAGATGTGTTATTGCTACAGCATTGTGATGCTTACTGAACAGCAGGGCCAGCAGGATGATCTTTTATAGAATATACAGTTTACAGTGTAACTCCCAAAACAAGACTTTATGCCTACATGACAAAATAAGTTATATGCCATTATTCTATGACATCCCAGATGTGTTTTTGCTGATCTAGTGCCCTCATAGGAGGGAAAATGCACACCGCAGCACTTTATGCCAAGTTTCAATTCAAGTCAGGGATAGATTGACAATAGTTTAAAAAAAACAACAACAACTAGGAAATACAGTAACAAACAAATCTTTAAACCCGCATTAACTGATTTTTTGGCCACTTGGGGGCAGCAGAAACAAGTAGTGAACACAACTGTGACTTGTTAGCAAACAGTTGTTTATTTCCACATCCAGCAGTTACGGAGCAACATTATCATTCATGTGGAGTCGTGTTTCTGTCCACCTGGTGAATGTAAGTCCAATATTCACTCTCTTTTAGCTCTGTTTTTGCTCTCTACCAACTCCTGAGGGAAATATCTGGCTCTTTAGCTGCTAAATGCTCCACTATGTTCAACAGCTAGTCTACAGCTAACTGTCTGTTTTCCTCTTGGTGCTGAGCAGGTAGTGTACAGTGGCTTTTTACAGCTTTTTCTCTGAAAACAGCTGCCTGCTACGGCCCAAAAATGACACTATGAGAGCGCTGAGAGTGAACTAGAACAGTAAAGTTGCAGCCGCACAGATAAACAATGAGCTGAAACTCACTATAAAGCTCCGTAAAGCTGAGCGGAGCTGCAGAGCCATGTTCAACACATTACACACTGACATTTGATACATACATTATAAATATATATTATAACCGCTTTAACACTGAATCCTAAAACTGAACTGAACTAGAATCCAAGACTAAAAACCATCATAAACAGCACCTTTATATTATTGCAATATGGACAGTGATACAATGTATTACTGATGTGGTTTTGAAAAGTGGTGTAATCATTTTGCGTAAAAAAAACGAACTACATATTTAGTGACCACAAATCTCTGTACCAAACTAAAAAAAATGATAAATATCAACAATGTAACACCTAAAAAACAATGCTTACTGTAGTTAGGAGACAGGATGCAAACCGCATTCACACACATAAGAGAATAAAATGTATTTTACCTGCTATATGTGTGTGTTTCACATCTGTGACAAATTGCTCACATAGTTCGGGGTTGTATTTCATGATGTGACTCACTCCAACACACACGTATACAGGCACACACTCACACACACACTCACACACACATATACACACCACACATTCACCTCTAACCTGCTGAAGCTCTTATTGGCAGACAGTATCCATCTGTTCCCTTGCCAAGGAAACCACTTCTGCTGCGTTCAACTCAATTTTACTCACTTCAGCTCTCGTCTATCGTGCACACAAACTGTAGACACACACACACACACTCCTTTATTCTATGTTCACTACATAGTTTTTTTTTCTTCTTTCCTATATACATATGTTGCCTCTGTGCATCCCAAAACTGAGAATCCAGACATGCTGGCAAGGTCCCTCTTTCTCTCTCTCTCTCTCTTTCTCTCTCTCTCTCTCTCTCTCTCTCACACACACACACACACACACACAGTTCCTTCACTGGCTGAGTGTTCAGGACATAATGGGTGCGCCTGCTTGGTCAGCTGAACCTGAAACTGGCACTAAACTATATGATGGACAGAGTAAGACAGAGGGAGAACAAGGAGGGTGGGGAGGAAAGGAAGATGGATTGTACACCAGGAGGGAGAAGGAAAAGAAGGGAGGAGAGGAAACAAATTATGAAAGATTTTAGAAGGAAGGGATGGACAGGCTGGGAAAAGATGAAGGAGTAGAGAGGGAGAGAACTGGAGGAGGACAGGAACAAAGAGCAAGAAGAGAAACTGACTGAAGATTGATAGACAACATCATACCAAATAAATGTCAAATTTTTCAGTGTATTCCTGTTCTTCATGTGCCCACTTTCATTTGAGCGATTCAGCTGTGATCTCTTAAAGGAAGTGAAATCCAAAATTTAAGGCTATAACCCCTTAAAATGAAGCAGGTTTACTTGTTGCTCACTATGCTGGTAGCCTTATTACGGACATTCTTGAACAGTTAAACTAAAGCTTGATTTTTGTGCTTGTCAGGTTGTTTCTGCTTCTTGAGTCGTCGTGCGACCTCTCAGAATTTATCTTGACCCCCAGACTGGAAACCACTGAACTAAGATATCTGATTCAAACTGAAACTAGAGCCACACAAACACAATGTTTGCAGTTTAGCTTTTTTTCCCCATTGGGTGAATTGGGAGAATTCTTGTGGTTTGCATTTTTATAACAAATTGGACGGTTAAATTGGACTAAATTCTGTTAAAGCATAAGATTTTAAGTGTTTGAGAACATGTGTTTTTTACATTTTTACCATTTGACTCACTGGGAAGAGCATGAGATTAATGTTCTACCATTTTTTAGTACTTTAGTAAATATTGTAACACACTGATATCATATCAATGCCTTAATAAGTGAAGTTTGTTGGCTCATTAGACCCATAAACTTAGATAAATATTAAACACTACTATCATAGCTTTTAAATGGTAGCAAACTATATGTAACTGTAAAACCATTTATTGGAAGTTGTAATAAACCTTAATTTATTGCATTTCTCTGACAAGCAGAAATATCTGGGATCCACATGTTTATGATTTACTTGAGTAAAAAGTGAAGGGACAGGTGGTAGTGAGCCTGGATGTGAGCTATAAAAGAAGTGTGAAAGGCTCGTAAAGAGTCCAGAACATCTGAAACATTGTGATACCGACGCCGCTGCGGATAGTGTCAGTTCAACAGAATACAGGCTGAAAATAAAATATGGTTTTATGAAGTTTGAACAAAGATAAAAATGAAACATCTGTTTGCTCTATCTGAAATATGAAGGGGGGGAGGTATGTATGGTGAAAAAGGCAAGATGTTCTTTACAGCTAAGAACAAAAAAAAAAAAGTGTCTCTGACTGATAAAAAAGTATTAAAAACAAACCATGAATGAAATAATTCTGCAAAAACTCTAAAATATAAGACAAAGCCCCACTCATAAAATGTTGACAGCCACATTTTTATAGCCCTGTTTTTGTGTGTGTGTCTCCTCAGCAAGAGGTTGGTCACAATTTCAAAAAAAAACTAAACTAAAAGAAAGTGAAAGTACAGTTTCTTAGTTGATATGACAGCCCTGAATCCTCTTAGGGTTCTCGGCAGCACTGGAGGAGAGGACAACTGACTTCAAATACATATCTGACCATATGTGAGATATATATTTCTGTAAATACAAACAAGAAGAATCCAGCTTATATAAGGAGTTCAGCTGTTTAACTGTGGCCTCAATCTTCATGTCAACAACTTAACGTCTGCACATGTGCATCAGACATATGAGAGGACACGGAGGAGCATCGAATTTGATATCTGTCCTCTTAGAAATAAACCGACTATGTTCCACTACATTTGATTCAGTGGTTGGTTGTGGTCATCCGGGGTGTCATACTGTACTAGGGGTGTGCCCGAATACAAATACATTATTCGGCAAAGCACAAATAGTGTTTTTTTTTCTTTGAATATTTGTTTCATACAAATATTCGAACCTACCTTCGTAAGGTAGTTTATTCATAAACACTTATTGTAACACTTTAATTTTCTAAAATTAAAAGTGTAATAAAAGAAAAAACAGGATTTTTAAGTCTTTTTTCACTTTTGTTCGAATACAAATACAGATACAAATAATTTTGCTGCCTCAACAAATACAAATACAAATACTGGACTCTCTGCACATCCCTATACGGTACATTCAGGGTTTTTTGACGGGGCACAGCTTCACAAATACATGTATATTTTAATGCTCACACCAAACCACAGTAAGTATATAAAACTGTAACTGAATGACACTTTATGGACAAAAAAACCCACAATATTAAGATGCTGATCCCAGAAGCTTCTCAGCAGGAGCTACTTTATCTGAGTCTGTACAGGTTTGATGATCATTTTGCTATAACTTAACATCAAAAATTGAACTACTACTCCCTTACTGAGCACTTGCCATTATTCGTCCTCACCATGAATCACTTTATTGATAACTGCAAAGGGATAAAATTGCTGGTAGGAAGAAAGAAAAACACAAAGAAAACAGAGAAAAACAAACTGCTTCAGTTTTTTTTTTTAGCTGTATGTCAGGAGTATTATTTTCTGTGCATGAACTCTTTTTTTTTTACAGAAAAAAAACCTCCTAAAAAATAAACATTGTGGAATGTATCTCAGAGAGACAGACAGACAGAGTAGAAAGAAACAGATAAACAGAGAGGGATAACGAGACACAGAGAAAGAGAGATGGCTGAAGACAGTCAGTCTGTTTGCTCAGCTGATGCTGCTGCTGCTGCAGGTGTTTCTCTTGCAGCCAATGAAAAAATGTGTGGCCTCGGACACTTTTTCTAATCTGTCTGATGATAAAAAAGAAGAAGAAAAGGAAGAAGAGGGGAAAAAAAGGCCTCTTTGTTAAAGCGCAAAGAGAACATGAAGAGGAATGGGTTTGTTTTAGCCTCGTTAGTGTTGACAGAGGTGTGAGTTATTGAGTTAATAACATTGCTGTGTATTTGTGTGCGAGAGAGTCTGCGGCCATGCCTATCACTCGTTATACACACACACACACACACACACACACACACACACACACACACACACACACAAAGAGCCACTGGTGACTGCGAAGCCAAAGTAAACCAAAGGAGCGTACATGCAATCGTCTACCACAAATACAAATCTGTGTGTTTTCATGTGTTTGTACATATTTTTCTTTTCTACCTGATGGAAGCTTCTATGTTATCTGATAAGCCCTGCAGTGGTGTGTGTGTGCAGGCACTGTAAATCAGTTGTTAGTCCTGTGTTTTTCTACCAAACATACATTACTCCCAGGTGTCATAAATATTCTTAATCTGCTTCTTTCCCATCATCGCCCCTCCCTACCTCCACCCACCTCCCCTCCTTTCCTGAGGCATATTAAATCCCAGCAATTGAAGAATAAATACGCCACATTAAAAACATAAGATATGAAATTGATTCATTCTTTTCTTTAAATAGCGTTATGAAAACAGGAGACTGTCGTTAATCAGCGGCAAGGTGGGGGACTGCTTTTTCTCGCGGGGCGGAGGCGTGCAGATGCTAGTTGCTGTGGGGCTCATCAGCTTTACGACGTAACGGCGGTACTTTATGGAGGCAGTGGAAACCATCGATTTATGCTGATGACTTTGCCTGTGTTCTGTAATGCAGCCATGACACGCTGTAAAGCTCTGATCAAGTTAGGGAGTGGAGGAGGGTGGCCTTTTTGCTGGAAAACAGGGCCATATACTCTGTGATGTAGTGGCTTTTACCGCCGTTTAACATACGGAGTCTTGCGGTTGGAAAGACGCAGGAGCCCATTCACTACTGTAAGCATCTTATTATTCAATAGCATCCCACAACTATATGGATATAGAGTATTTATATTTCAGGAGTTTGTTGTTGTTATTGCTATTGGTGGAAGGCAGAATTAGTGTTTCAGTGAATCAGTTTTAAAGGGGACATATACCTTTTTTGTTTTTTTTTTTGTTAAACATGGTCAAAGTTCCAAAACTTGAGTTGAACTTATGTAAAAATGTCATCTTCAAGTAGGGCTTCTGCTCTGAATGCTTGTTGTCGGATCAGATTTCAGCTCAAACATGTACGGATGTATTTGAGAAGTTTCCTGTAAAGAACAGGAAAGAAGAACCAAAATCCGACTACTATTGTTTGTTTACGTCGCCTCCCAAGCAGAAGCCTGGCGAGTAGCAGCTTGCGGAAGCTAACCAATCAAAACAAAGTGGCCTAATTGGCAGGGGAGGCCTTAAAGAGACAGAAGCTAAAACGGCCTGTTTCAGTCAGAGGCTGAACCGAGGGGCTGAATAAAGGACGAGTAGAAGATAAATAAGGAGTGTTTTTCACTGTAAATCATGCAAAGACATTCCAGTAGAGCCCAAGAATACAAATAGAGAGCTGGAAATGTTCATGATGTGTCCTCCTTTAATAAATCAACAATGTTTATGTGTTTATGTGAAGCCTTGGATAACACTTATACAGCGCTTAATTGGTCCACCTCCAAATAATTAATTCTAATCAGTTGCTAGTGTAGGATAGACACTATTAGTCAGTGCACAAGAGGCCAACTGAACATGCAAAATATGAAAGGCAAGCAGCAATTCAATATACTGTAAATGGATAATAAAGTTTCCAATATTATACCACAGATGAATTTACTTTAGGAATTATGAACTAGTAAAATAAAGGATTACTTAAATAGGCCTTTTTCACAGACGACATTTTGACATGTCACAGCGGTATAAGTATAAGCACAGGTGTAAATAATAAAAGAATGAATAATGGCTGATTTCCATGTACCTGCTTCAGTTTCAGGGTCTTAAAAATGTCAGCTGTGAAAAACATCCATTTCCCCAAATTACAAAAAACATACTTTCTCACCTACCTTTAGTTGTATTTATTACATACATATACAAGAGCTGCTAATCGAGAGATGCTCTAACATATATAGACATAGATTTCAAAGTAATCAAACATTATTTTTATACTTTTATTGTATTCCACTAAATTTCAGCAGCATATAAAAGTAAAGCACAAGTTCATTAAAATGAGATACTGTAAAAATAGCATCTGGTTTCTGCCTTTGCCGGGTTGGAGTTTGTCGTCCTTTGGAAACAGATAATTTACAAGAGTTTGGATGAAATTGAACAGACCAACACATCTCCTTCCAGCTGTGACAGATGTAATCTGTATCATTAACCTATCTCAGACAGCTCACCATGAGGAAACTTTCTTCTCAGAACACTGACAGGAGTCTGCCCAATGTGTTTTTTTTTTTGTTTTTTTTTTAACATTTTGTTTGAAGAGTATAATTGCAAGTCCTTAGAGGACAGAACAAAAAATTCCTTCCAGCTGTGACACACGTAGCTGTATCATTATAACAGATTAACTGAGCCCAGACACCTCACCATGTGAAAACTTTCTTCAAATAGAAATGATAGAAGGCTCTCGTTCTGAAGAGTACCTATAATTGCGAGTTCTCGGAGGACAGAAAAGATGTTTTTGAAGGAAAAACCACCTGGAGAGCATTTTAAGTTCATCCTTGATGTGTCCTGGGGAATCTGAGCGCACCACACGTCTACATGAATTTATACATAGTATTGTGATGGATCCTTAAAGTCGTTTGTTCTTAAAGAGACAGAGAGTAAAAAGACTTTGCGGTTTGAACACAGATGCTTCAGACTTTAACTTCTGAAAGGACACCTAAGAGGGAAGCTCGGGGGACGGCGTCGACTTCTACTGTGCAAGAACAAACGGTATTTAAGCATATGGCAGCACAAAAGAGCACCTGACATGAATCAGACACAAGGTCGCCCGAAGATCTCCTCTTTAAATATTTCCGCGGAGCCTGAGGTGTGGCTCTTCTACCTCTTTCACCAGTTGCTGATATCACAAGTGAAACTGAAATACAACTGGCAACCATACTACCGGTGCCTGTTTTCCTTTTTCTGCTTCTTTTTTGTCTTTGCATCGTGTTTCTTTAGATGTAGGAATCACTGATAATATTTTTATGTATGTTTTTTGTAAGGTTCTGGAGATAGAAAGAAGGGGGATAACATGACAAAAATGGAAGGAAATGGTTTTCCACATTCAGCTGTTTATAATATGTCAACTGCAGATATGCAATTGAGAAATAGAATCTCTGTATAATATAAAATAAATAACAAAAAGAGCACAACTCAGCATATTTGTTATGCATCAAATTGCACCACACTCCTTTGCATGGAATTATATCTTCATCACCTAATTTGCTCACCTTCCCATCCCTCCGATGTATACCAAATCACTGTGCCAGTATGGAGACAACAGGTGTTGTGTCGCTTGCTTGCTGTCTAAACATGGCATGAAATGGGGTGATGATGACTCTATTTGTTTAAGCGTACTCTGTCGCTCTGCGTAAGCGGGACGACATTAAATAGCGGGGCAGCATGGAAATGTTCCCTTTCCATCATTCATTACACAATTATGCTAAGCTCCATGCTTGACTATGAACCAGATGTTGTGTAATTAACCTCAATGTGAAGATAGTGTTCTGCCCCATTGTCTCTCACCTTCAAGAATGAAATGGAAACCGGGCTGAGGCCGAGATAAGGGGGGGGGGGGGTACTCTGGAGGTTTCCACAGGCACCTGAACCAAACTGAACTGAGCCAAGTCCAACCTGGTCAAAACAGAGCTAAAACTAATTAAACATCATGCACAGATAGTCTTCCATACCATTGTCTCTATAACCTTCAGCTTAAACCGTGAGAGGAGATGAAACCTCAAGCGGCGAGGGCAGATATGTGAAGGTGGACTTTGGTTTAGTGGGCAGTCGGGTGGACAGGATTTGGAATTTTAAAATATTATGATAACAAATGTCTAAAAATTGAAAATATCCCTTAATTTAAAGACTACTGAAGGCTTCAGCAGAAATTTAAACTCAAGAAAACAGTAATTAGTCACTTGGATATGATGTTTAAAAAGGTTGATAGATCCCAAACAAAATCTATTCTCATATGATGAAAACTGAACTTAATATATGATTTGTGCTACTTATTCCAACAGTATTCAGACTAAAAGATTGTTATGCAGAGCTGCATTTCCACACAGTGCCAGCTAGAGATATTAATATTGTGGTTTGTTATTAGTTTTTGTTTCATCCAGATATTAAAGTGGTCCCTTTAAGTCTAATTCTGCATCTAAAATGAAATCATTTGAATATCACACTGACTTGAAAATGCTGAATTTTCTTGAAATACTAAATGGAGAAAAGTCTATCACCCTCTCTGCATTTACTAAAATGTCAAACATGTGAGCTGAGTGCTCAGTAGTGTTTGTTTTGAGCTCAACGTGTATCTAATAAATCCTTCCATGCAAATGTGTTTGCGTGTCGTTTGATAAATGAGGTTTATTGTTCCCTTGGCTTTCATTCTGGCTGATTGACCTCTCAAATCTCCTGCAACATCTGTCACCTGGTCCGCTGTGGCATTAAGGTGGTGTGACAGAGCTCAGGGGTCAGAGTTCACTTCCCCATAATGCAACACTTCTATCAGGATTATTAATATGTTGAAACGACTCACGTCAAGGCAAGGTCGGTTAAATTACTACCTTACACGTCTTATACCATATAACAGTATCTAAGAAACATTATCAATCATTTTCCAAAAGATAAAGATGATCATCAGTATTTAGTAGCACTAACTGATGAAGGGTGATAAAATTTACTTTTCCTGTACGTGCCGATTCCTTTATTTGATCGTCCCTCGCTCCTCGCTTGATCCAGAAATCGTTCCGGTCCACCATCATGAAGGTCGTATTTCTGCTCTGAGGAGCGAGGAGAGCTCTCTCCTGGGGAGGCTTGAGTAAGGATTCATCAGACCAACTTTTGCGGAAGTCTTTTACCAGCCAGCACACTCCTTTACTGGAAACCAGTTAGTAATTGGACAGTGCATCACTGCAGTCTTATACTGGAGTTTTTTTTAATTTTATTTGTTTTCTGATTCATCATCTAGTTAAAAACTGTGGGTCTGTATCAACAAAAGAACCATAAACAACCTTCTTTTATTAAAAAGATGTTTTTCTTTTTATGATCTCTTATTTCCCCCTTTAATTTTTTATCATGGATGATATTATAGTCGGGGAGAGGAGGATGAGAGTCTGCTGTCAGTCAGCAAGAAACACATTTTAATTGTTTATCGTCATTTCCATTCAGTCACGTGTGAAGCTGGAAATCCCCGTGCGTTGGGTAGGAACTATAGTTCATGTTAGATATATATTTACATAATTTCCACATTTCTGAAAACATTTGGCCTCATAAATAATGTATACACTTTGTAAGACATTCTAATCATAATGTTATTAAATAATGGATTTACGATCAGAATATCAATAAATGCAGATGCAAAATAATTAATAAATAGAATAAACACATTCTGCCAGCAGAAATAGTTCATGTGCATTCAGCAACTGAACAGAACTGATCTGTACACTGTATAAATACAGTGTATTCATGTTTATTCATGTGTATTTGTGTTTATTCTGCTCTGTTAGGGGTAAATGTACGCCTTTATTTTTATTTGGACACTGCAAATGTATGTGTTGACACAAAGTCCAAATCATCAGAGGTAGCCACAGAGCTATTAAAGCAGACTGACAGCAGATTCTGTCATCAGAAATGTCTTCATAAGACTGGAAAAGACGTCCTCATTCCTGTAAGATTGTGTTTCCTTGTTTACTCTCTCCTCACATCTTTTCCTTGTTTCTCTCCTCGCATCTTCAGTAGGTGGGACTAAGACGCAACGTGGATGGAATTAAAGGAATTAGCGTGTACTCACAGTGTAACTTTCAGCAACACTGTTCCTATACATTTCACCAGGACTCTACTGGCTTATCCATAATCATCCTGTTCACTAGGGATGTGCAGAGATCCCAGTATTTGTATTTGTATCTGTATTTGTTGAGGCAGCAAAATTATTTGTATCTGTATTTGTATTCCAATAAAAATGGAAAGAGGCTTAAAAATCCTGTTTTGGGTTTTATGACACTTTTAATTTTAGAAAATTAAAGTGTTACAATAAGTGTTCATGAATAAACTACCTTACAAAGGAGGTCCCCACATCGGGTCTTGAACTGGAGTCTCCAAGATCATAGACGACTGCGCTGATTACTGAGCTAAAACTTTACTCATTGCCTCATTGCAGACAGACTTCTTCCTATTTATACACCCATAACACAGAGACAGCACACCATGTAACATGTAGTAGAACTTCAAAGGTGATTCTTGATTTGCACTTTTCAGTTATTGCCTATTTTTTACAACCTAACTTTGTGGAAAGGAGAAGGGGGACAACAGGTTATGGAGAGTCCCTTGGCAGCACTTTGCATGTGTCAGTAGCTCAGCTTTATCTCTGGGGAACACCCCCAACAAATTTTTTTTTAATATTTGTATGAAACAAATATTCGTATAAAACCCACTATTTGTGCTTTGCAGAATAATGTATTTGTATTCAGGCACACTCCTACTGTTCACCATCTCCGCCATCCAAAGACAAGCTACTCTCTACTCTCTATCTTCAAATCTTTATTTCTCATTGTCATATTGGACTATTTGCTGTTCACAAAGCACCACTTTACAACTGACATCCACCACACCCCCTCAGGAGAAGGGAGCATTTGGTTTGGTGGTTACCCTTTCACTGCAAGTACCAGTGTCATTTTGGACACTGCACTCTGTGATCTCCTTGTGCAAGAGGCTGATGTGAGCAGTGGGCCAGCTGCTTCTCTCAGCACCCTCACTCCACTAGCCACACTGCCTTTAGAGGACCCTTCAGGGCCGGTGGGTGAAGGCGACGTGCCAGCATGTTCAAGAGATGAGAAAGCTCTGTCCTCACATGGACAACTAAGTGAAAAGTGCTCGACTGACACCAGCTGCACTCTCACTCCCTTGCCTGTCACCATTGTTGACGTCAGTATCTCCCCGAGGCTTGATGTGGATGATGTTGTAGAGATGAGCTGCGTTGGCTGCACCTGTTTGGCAGGCAGCACCTCCAACTCCTAGATATAGCTGGTGATGGGAAGGGGCATTGTCATGTTTCCCCTTGATAGTTAGCATGTCCTCTGACAGAGATCGATAATAAATGGCCAAGCTGGAAGATATAAACTATTAAGAATTTGTTTGTGTGACCAACTGCAACAAAAACTGCTGCCCAAAGAGCAATCCTCTCATCTACCATCATTCTAAAAGTACCCTTGATAGCAAACTTTATGCATTATGTGGACTATATTAACTAGTAGGGATGTGCAGAAAGCCCAGTATTTGTATTTGTATCTGTATTTGTTGAGGCAGCAAAATTATTTGTATCTGTATTTGTATTTGTATTCGAATAAAAGTGGAAAGAGGATTAAAAATCCTGTTTTTGCTTTTACTACGCTTTTAATTTTAGAAAATTAAAGTGTAATAATAACAACAGTGTTCATAAATAAACTACCTTATGAAGGAGGTCCCAACACCAGGTCTGGAACTGGAGTCTCCCAGATCATAGACGACTGCGCTGACTACTGAGCTAAAACTTTACTCATCACCTCATTGCAGACAGACCTCTACCTAACAAATACTTTTAAAAATATTTGTATGAAACAAATATTCATAAAAAACCCATTATTTGTGCTTTGCCGAATAATGTATTTGTATTCGGGCACACCCCTATTAACTAGTTATGATTTAGTACTGATAGTCTTGACATTTGAAAACACAGCTCGCTATCTATTTCCTCAACTTTAAGCCGTTTGTACCCTGTGCAGCCTTATCTTTTGGTACCATGAAATGATGGTAAAAGCCTTGCTACTCTTTTCGAGTTGACAAGACTACATGACAGCGTGTCTTCACGCTGCACATTAGGATGGCTCTGGGGATTCAAAGCGAGCCAGATGATGTATGTTTCTTTTATGAACCTCTGTCATTTTAATGGGTCACACCTCCATTGACGTCCAATTACAACTGAGTTAAATACTTTTTATTTTCTCACAGGAAATCCTTGCACCACATTTTTCAAGAGATCACCCAAAAATTACAACAGGATTCTTGTCGGCTTTCATCTGATCCCCTTGCACTTCCCCAAATGTGCCACAAGCAGAAAGTACCCTGATGGTTTATCCACACAAGTACAGCATTTGTCTGATTAAACTCCACTCATCACTATGTGGGCATGTACAGACTGTGTTTGATTGCCATCTTCCTGATGCTCCTCTTAGGCGAGGACACTTCCACCTTTCTAGAAGATTCTTATACAGTACACTGAGTAATCTCCTCCCCTCACACATTTCAGATGGTGGATTAGGACGGGCTAAGCAGGGCAATCTCTGTAACTTTCTGACATCGACAAACTGACATCCACACCCACTTCACACGGTGATTGGTCAGCTGTGCAGAGATGAGAAAGGAGCCGGGGTTTTGAACTTCTCTCTCTAGCTCTTGTTTTTCATTCTCAACACGACTATTTCTGACACTTTTCATGTTAACGACCAAGTGCAACGCTGTGACTGCTTTCCAGGAGAGACTGTCTGATTGTCTCTCTCTTTTAGCCATTTGGAACAACTATAAACACATTTGATTCCCGACGTGATTAGAAAACACATCATAAGAAGCGGTTCTGAGTGACTGTGAATCGACCATTAGAGTGACAACATCCTGTTGTGTATCCACACACACCCACATAAAAGACCACAACAGCAGTCATGGCAGAAGGTCAGAGGGCCAAATCAATGTCTATGTTGTTATTGTCTCTGTCTCTGTGTGTCAATCATGCCAGTAGGAAGTCTCAGTAACATCCCTACCAAGTGGGGCTACTATTTCAGCAGGAAGGGTTATGCAAATCAACACATAGCCCTCAACAGCTGTGTGTGTTTTTCCCTACAGCACCATGGATTCCCTTAATATTTTTGTGTGTGTGGTCTTCGGTTGTGTTTTTCTCTGCATCCTTATGTGTTTGTGTCTTTTTGCTGACCTGTAGCAGCTCCTCCTGGTCACCGCCCACCTCCAGCACCACAGCAACCGATGCAAAGGGACGACTGGCCATCTGCTGTCGCTCTCTCATCAGCTGCTATAGAGTGAGACAGAAAAAAAAACAAAAAAAACAAAAAGGATTGTTAATTTAACATATACTTTCAGGGAAAAATTTGTACAATAAGACCAAAGTTGCCTACTGTTGGCCACTGAGCAGCTCTACAGGCTCCAACAGGAGGTTAATTGCCTTCGAGGGGAGAGCGTCGCTCAGTTTCTCCCTTACACCCATCTGGACGGTCAGAAACCAAATTGTTGATAATACTGCTTCTGGAACCGCCAACAATGTGTGATTAAGGAAGAAAAATGGTGGTAAAAAGGAAGAAAATGGACAAACAGCAGGGTAAGAGGGGGGAAAAAAGTAGAAAGAGAGACAGAGAGAAGGACAGTAGAGGAAGAAAACAGGAAACAATGAAAGGAGGAGGAGGGATGGGTACAAGTGGGGAGCAGAGATCAAAGCGGAACGGTTGATAGACGTGCAGGAGGAAGGTGAAGAGGGTTGGGGAATGGCAGGTGGTGATGGAGGGAGTCAGAGGGGGAGGAGGAGGAGGAGGAGGAGGGCAGGGAAACTTCATTAATGAGGAACTGTCAGATGAACAAAGGCAGACGGCGAGGCCTTTATCAGCATGAGGCCCGAACACCCCCCCCACCCCGACTGAAAACACAAACACAGATACACAGAACAGGAAAAAAAAACATATTGGGAACACGCAAACACAAAGGCCTCGATATTCCCACACACCGAAACACAAAGAAACACCAGCATCAGCAGAGAAAAGAGGTTTATCTGTACCTGAGGACACACACATAAGAAGTAAGTGGGGAAAAAAAAACAACACGCTCACTGCCCCCTCATCTACCCTCCCCTCTCCATCAAAAGCCCTGTTTCCCAGCTTTTTCCACTTCGCTACAGACATGTTAATGGGGTTTTGTTTCTACATTCAGCTCGGGGGTGGCCACCTGTTTCACGCAAAACAAACTCATTTCTGGCCGATTATGCGCCAAGCTCTAATCATCAGTATGTTGCTTGTTTTTTCGGCAAAAAGTGTGCCTGCCCCCCCCCCCACCCGCCGCCGCCGCCACACATCCACACACACCTCTGATTGGCCGGTAAGGCAAAGGGAGAATCTTGGATGTGACCCATGCAGAAGAGAAAAACTGGGTTTACAGCTGGAGATGGTTTTTCACTAAAGCTAAGATGAATAACATAGAGATAAAAACGACCAAAAGATCTACAGACACCACACTTACTTCAACACATTGAGTTAGTTGGGAAGTTAGGGATTAGAGGAAAGATAGAAAAACAGACACAGCAAGAAAGAAAGAAAAAAAAGATGAAGCAAAGCAGAAAATCGCCAAAACAAAGAAAAAAAGGAAAGAAAAATAAGCAGAAGGAGGATGTAGTGAGATTTAAGGAATAAAGTTTAGAATTGGAAGAATGAAAGTAAACAAAAAAAGAGGCAAAAACAGAAAAAAGCACTGAGATGGATTGAAAAATTAAAAGGAAATGAAGCACAAGAAGGTTTTAAGACGGAAGCAACAACAAAAAGAAAAGAAAGGTAAAGCAAAACAAAAAGAGAGAAAAAAGAAGCGAACCACTCCTAAATGTCAATGGCCTCCACACTCTGTTACCCTCGACCTAAACTGAAGTGGCTCCCCGGTGGTACCCCCCACCCCCCGTGTCCTCTCCTGTTGCTGAATAAAGGCTGTACACTGACATTAACTAGCTGTCAGGTGTTGTGCTTGTGTGCCGCCGGCTGCTGGCTTGTCAGTGTCAGACTCTTTAAGCATGAATGAATACTACACCTGTAGCAACATTGTAGCAGTCAGCCACTCTGGCGGCGGCGGCGAGCGCTCCGCTAGCGTGCCGCCGTGTCGACTAATGTGATGTCTTCTCTTGTTAGCTGTCACCGCTACGCTAACACGGCTCAGATGACAGTGTGTGCTTGCTAGCATCGCTGTTAGCCTCCTGCTGATGTCAGCTGTGATTTGAAAGAGCCTGCAGGTGAATATGTGTGTGTGTGTGTGTGAGAGAGAGAGAAAGGGAAGCGTGTCTGTGCAGTGTGTGAGCTTCAGATGAGGTAATATATCCCCTTGAAACATTTCTAGCTTTTAGAAATGCATCATGTTTTGTTACATCTGTGAATATGTGCATCTTAAAGCAGAATAATTCTACAAAGTAATAAACATGCCAATAAAGCAGTGCATAAAGTAGGCTACATGCATGTGTGTGCTTGTGTTTGTATTTATAATTATTTACCTTCTATATTATTTCATAATCTTTTTCTGGCTAATTTTAAAATACTTTTTAAATTTTGCATAATTCTCAACATGTTTCAGTTTACTGTCACTTCAAGCTGACTGAATTTTAAGTGTAAGTATTTAAAATTTTGGGTTGAGCACGGCCTTTGACATCATGATTCATCAAATAATTAAGTTAAGAGTTAATTAAGAGTCTATTTGCACAGTTAACGAGACACAGAGAAGAAAAAACAAAGACAAAAGATGGTGCTAGTGAGAGTAAAAATGCTTTTTGTATTTTTTTGAGACAGTTCTCCTCACAAAAAGGACACCTTTGGTAATTAAATGACTTTAAATGATCTATATAAGTGCACAGTGTTGAGATGGGAGACGGTTAAGTCTGTTGTTTTGTTGTTTTGATCGCCAAAAGCAGCTTACAAAAGTAAAATAAGAGGTAGTCCGCTCGCTGGATATTACAAGCTCCCAAAATATGATGTCATCTTTTTACCTTCCTTACGTAAAACATCAAATGTTTGTTTTTTTCATGTTCTCCTGTCTTTTCTCTGTAACGCTGCAGTGTGAGATTGGCTCAAGATGTACACGCCAGTATATCTAAGTACCTGAACCTTTGTTTACATGCTGTATGTCTCACAGTCTGCAGTCTCATCCCCAGCTCTCTGTATTACTTCTCCCTGGTCATGTTCTTTTCTTCCAACTCCCCAGACCTGCCGTTCTCAAGCTGTCCACCAGATGCTCTCGGACTTTCCCTCCTTTCTCCATCTACACACCTGTTTCCACTCGGTAATCGTCCGCACCTGCTGCCCGTTTCCCCTCATCAGCTCCTCGGTTCATATTGTACACCAGTCTCAGACGTTCATTCCCTGCTCGTTCGTCAAAGTTGTTTGATTAGACACTTGCATTCTGGCCATCTTGATCCTGTACTTAACATGTTCCTGCTGTTTCAACCTTCTTGCCTGTTTATTACCTGCCTGCACCTTTGAACTGGTTAACCTGTTTCGTAAAGCCTCCCGTTGCTTCCGTTTCATTAAATGACCTTCTCTTTTCACCTGTCTGTCTCAAGAGTCTGCACTCGGGTTCACCTGCTCCATCCTACACGTAACAGCGTGCATTCTCGTGTGAATTTGTGTGCTGCTGTCGTGTTCTCGCATCTCTTTCTCCCTAAAGTCACAGCTTCTGTGTTTGAGAGACAAAATGATCAAGGGGAGCTGGGTCATAATAAACAGTGGAATTATGTTTGGAAATAAAAAGTAGGAGTGATATTCAGCGCTGAATTTTCGAGTCTAGTGAACATGATTGCATGTGTGTGTTTAGAGTCCATGGTTAGATTTTTATTCACGTTTGTGCACCTGTGCATGTTCATATTGGTCAAACAGACCACTTGTGTGTGTGTGTTCATTTAATGCCCTCTTTGACAAGTCCTTGAGTGGGCAAGAAGGACAAGGCAGAGGCCATCTTCTCTGTCTGCCTGTCGGGCTGTAAATCAGCCATAAAACGGCTAATTAACTCTGCTGTGCTGTAAACAAGCAACACCACGCTAGACGCCACCAACCGGATTACAAAAAGCAGGGAGAGAGTAGAGACGTAGCTGTGTGTGTAGGTGTTTAAGTTAAAGAAGAGAGAAGAAACAACTCTTAGTTTTGTGGTTTCAAGGATTTTCGCCGGATGCCTGAAATTCAAACTGAATCACAGGAAAGTAAAAGCAAACATTTTCTGCAAGTATTTGTCAATATTTCACTCCATATTGAATGCGCCTGTGTTTATCTAGTCTGGAGGGGGAAGCACGGCATCCGAGCATCCATTCATCCATCCATCCATCCATCTCAGCTGGACAGACAGATGCATAAACAACCAGGGAGGAAAAAATGAATGTGTTGCAACAATGAAGCCAATCACACAGCGAATTATGCTTCACAGAATGCGGCTCAACCAAAGTAGCACCTGCAAGCTCAAATTGCCAGTCCTGTTAGACGGATTGGAAATATCTGTGTAATGTGGTGTTTGCTGATTTCGGATACACTCTTGTGCAAATGATGGGTTTCACAACCCATGGAGTGGTTCACCGCTGCTATGGCTGCAATTAAACTCCGCATCAGCTTTGTGAGGTCAAAACTATAGTAATGTCAACACATGTGCATGTACATGTGCCAATGTGTTTGTATGTGTTTGTTTGTGTGTTGTTGGGTTAGTTGTGGGGGAAATGATGCAGCTGCATGTATTCTGTATCCTGTGGCAACAAACTGATGTAAACATATACACAAAAACCCTCCGAGTGGTCGTGCCATTTTGGACAGCATGTTGGAACTGCATGTTTGTTTGCCTCTTCTACACAAAAGGTTTTTAATAACATACACTAAATGACTAGATATATGTGGATACACATGGGTCACATCAAGGTTTGGATTCCAGTAAAGGAATCTCAAAACATTAGCCAGGTGCCCAAATGCACATTGAAACAGGTTTTGTTTGCCGTAATCGTTCCTCCTGTTCATACTGACTATTAAAAGATCCCCTTCCAATACATTTTCAATGTACATGATGAGGGACAAAATGTATTTAAAAGTTCATAAAGAAGCAACCCAGTCGCCAGAAGAAAACGTTGGCATTGAACGTTTCTGTAAACCACAGAAATGTTGAACATCTACGTTTCAACACGTGAAATACATATCATATCAACATTTCTACAAACGTAGGATATTAACATTTCTACCCGTTGAATAATGATGTTTTATGGTGTGACAACGCTGTGGTTAAGGTCTGGTTAGGTTTAGGCACAAAGACCACTTGGTTAGGGTTAGGGAAAGATCATGGTTTGGGTTAAAATAAAAATAAGAAATAAAATAAAAACGGCCGATGTCTCACTAGAAAAAGCCGGTTTTCTCGCCAGAAAAACGGCTGCAAATGTCCTGACGTCTCGCTAAAAACACCCACTTTTGTCGGTTGAAACAGGAGGCGGACATTGGTTTCGGTTTCGAGGTGGTCTCGAACCGTGTTCTCTGCTGATTTCCAACTTGCTGCCAAGAAACTTACTAACCATCCACCTGCCCCTCCTCTTCCTATATAGGAAAGATCAGCTCATATAGATCACATGTGAACTACGTTACTTTAGAAATGTTGAGATGATACGTATTTTGGAAATGTTGATATGCTAAGTATTTCACGTGTTGGAACGTAGATATTCAACATTTCTGTGGTATGCAGAAACGTACAATGACAACATTTTATTCTGGCGACCAGGCTGAAAGAAGATAAATGATAATGAGGCTTCAGCCATCTGAGTTAGTCAAATAAAGTGGATGTCTTCCACATGGGTGTGGATGTCTTTTTGAGTCTCTTTGTGTCTCAATGAACAGTGTTTCTGTTCAGCTGCAGTGGAAGGATCAAAAAAAGAGGGAATTTTGCACTAAAAAGAAAGTAACTTTGAAAGATATTGACTTGATTTGACTCATTTGGACGGCCGAAGCTTCATATTAGCTTCAACGGAAGGAGAGTTGTGGATTTTGTTCCCATCACTTACATTGCGAGTGCATATGAAGGGATATTCTAATGGTTAGTATGAACAGGAGGAATTATTACAGCAAGAAAAACCTGTTTCAATGTTCATTCATTTTAGGACAGACTTGAAAAAATTGTGAACTTATCCTTTAATGCTACAGCACCTTTGTGTTAACAGTTTAGGAAAGGTCATTTCAATGTCAACGTCACAATGGCCCTGTGCACAAAGCCAGGTCTATAAAGAAATGGTTTCCCCAGTTTGGTGTGGAAGAATTTAACTGGTCTGCACAAAACCCTGACCCCATCAACCCCATCCAACACCCCTTTGGGATGAACCGGACAACAACATCAGTGGGTGGCCACAGGGAGTAAATTTGGGAAGCAAATCCTTTTAGCCTTCCCAGAAGAGTAGAATCTGTTGCAACAGCAGATTACTGTCCGTGGTTTTTGGGATGAGATGTTCAACGATCGCATAGGGATATTCTGGTCTGGTTTTTAATGTGGTGTTAAAATTATTCAGGCTAATTGGTGCATTTTTAAGTAACATAAATTTGTTGAAAAAGGAAACCTTGGACAATGCAGAGCAGAATAAGTAGCACGCTGACACAAGAAACATACCTGACATTAACAAACACTGGAATTTGCTGACATGAAACCTACTAAACAACACATTTTCTCATCCAACATTACTGCACTTGTTTCCTCTGTAGATTTAATGCAACATCAGTGCGCATGTTCACCCAGTCCATCTGTAACTTAACTAGATGGTTTGATCAATGCCACAGACAACTGCAGGTTTAGGTCTGATTAATGTTTTAATCAGAGATACGAGGGAAACAACCCTTTCTGGACAGGGCTTAATAAATCTTACTGACTGTGACCAAAACCACAGAGAGTCAGAGATTCACCGCTGCATGCTTCACAAGAAGAAAGTCAATGTTTAACAATGTCCTACGATGAGCAACGACAGAAGTTATAGAATCACCATGACGACGCTACAATGCCTGCCATTAAAAACTGAATTTTTAAAGAAGTTGCTGAGAAATCTTCAATACCAAATATTGCCATTGGCCCTGCTGAAACCGACAGCTACTGGGTTAGTATGTCCTCCAATGTCCCATGAAGAGTGTAATAGAGTTCCATCTTAAAAAAAGGCATCAGCTGGGTGCCTCAAAGTAAATGCAAATATGAGAAGGAGCAGATGGAAAAGGGTGACTGTGACAGTACATTTTACGGTTCAGCACTGTAAGTAAAAAAGGCAAAAATCTTATTTTAATGTAAAATCCGGATATAAGCATTATGTGACTCTACAAAATCAGTCCTCTTTTCAGTGTCAGTAGAGCAAGACAGGGCTATACATCCGTTTGACATAACAAATTACAGTCTCACTTTTCTGGATCTCAATTTTTGGAGAGAAGTTAGTTGAACTGTCTCTGGCTAAAGGAATAACATCTCTCTTCTGAAAGTGAATTTTACCCTGTTAAAGTATGTTGAGATGGGAAGAGATTGTTTTGCCTTTATGGTTCAAATGAGGTAAGTACATTTACACACACACTAATATTCAAGTTTTTAAATCAGGTTTTTTTACTATCCTGTTTGTATGTATAAGCATGTAAACATCACATCATGTTTTAAGAAACCTAAACATAGCACAAAAAGTAATGACATGTGTGTTTGGTAGATTATTTCTTTGTTATAACAATGCTTCTTGGCAATTAATCTTATACCATTGGAAAGCCTGTTTATTTCCCTTTTAACTGATGCCACATTTGTAAGGAACATGCATTTGTGGGATGAGCAGCAGAGCTGAGTATGTGGGTTGCGCCCATGAAAAATTTGCCAAATCTTCTCTGCCAATGCCAAACAGCTTATTCTGCCATTGGCTCTTGTTTGGTGTTTGGTGGATTGGAAGATTGAGGTTTGAAGAAACAAGACATATTGGAAATTTAACAATTTATTCATTTAACAAACAGTAGCCTCAGTAGCATGTGGAAGAACCATACACAGCCACAACAGCCTGGCACCTCCTCCTCTTGCTGGTCACCAGCCTGGTCACACACTGCTGTGGGATGGCATCCCGTTCTTCAACCAGCATTTGTCGGTTTGGGGGATTTATCAGAGACTACCTCCAGAATTTGGGAGTCGAGAGGATGGACTGGCCTGCCAGCAGTCCTGACCTCAACCCCATCAAACACTTGTGGGATCAGCTTTGGCGTGCTGTTCATGCCAGAGTGACCAACACAACCACGTTGGCTGACTTGTGACAAATGCTGAAATGGGATGCCATCCCACAGCAGTGTGTGACCAGGCAGGTGACCAGTATGTTCAGGGAAATCTGTACCGCCAATTTTCCACCTCAAGACCTAGTTACATTTCAGGGAAAATGCCAGTGCAGCTGTGTTGTGAATGAAGCAGTAATATTGCAGGGAATGGCACGTAAAGGGCTACATTAATCTGAAGAAAGACGCTTTCACATAGAACGAGTGAACAAATCACAAGACTCTACTGAATAGCGGAGACGTTGCTGGTTTTTGAATGTAAAACACACTAAATAAAATGTTCACACACTCTTGTAAATGTTTATTCACGTAACTTGAACAGCATTGCTTTCATAAAGCCATATCGATTATTCAAAGCTCCGTCAGACGCCGAGCCACGCTCAAGCTGATTATTCAAAATCTTCAATCTGACACAGCTTTGAATAATCGATATGGCTTTATGAAAGCAATAGATTTAATTACGTGAATAAACATTTACAACAGCGTGTGAACATTTTATTTAAAATATTTAAACACAACACAAAAATAGTAATGTCTCCTCTATTCAAGCGGCTCCCCTTTAAAAGTCCATGTGTCTGTACTTGGTGCGACAATATCACATTATCACATATTTAACACTATTATCTTATCTTTAATATTACAATGTTAACTACTCTTATGGAGCACAGAGCAAAGTTTTGGTGAGCAGGCACATGGAGAATGGAGATGCTGGGTGTCAGACTGTCAAACTGGTTTGTAATTAAGGATTTCAAATTCATTCGTCACTCGTGCTGATTAAAGAGGCTCAGCGGGAGAACACGCCGCTCTACCAGAAACATCTCTAAATGCACAGTAGGAGCATTTATTCACGGACAAATAGTCTAAACTGTACACACATTGCATTGATGTTCACAATTATCATTATACTACTAACTTTACCTCTGCTCCAGTCTTACACAACCTAACCTATCCCCCATCCTGTACCCTGGACGAATCAAAAGTCTTTCCCAATGTGATCTGTGATTGGCTGTGGACCCTCATGACCCTGCACAGGGTTATTAGAGCAGATTAGAGAGGATAGATACTGTAGGTGGATGGATTAATGATATAACAATGATCTACATGTTGAAGTGAAAGTGAAACCGTGACACTTGTAAAGTGAGGGATAAGCTGACTATCTCTTGTTGCTTTTGCTTGCATTACTGGTAATCAGATCAAGAAAACAAATCCAGCAATGACCTTCACCCATCTAGATGCATATTGCATCCATTTTCTGAAAAAAGTACGCTAGAACATGTTGAGTGCCACAACTGTAACACGTCAAATGATTATCACATCCTGAAAATAACAATATAGGTCTGAGTTTGAACATCTAACCAGTAAAATCCAGAATTTTGCCTTCAGACTCATCTTCCTCATCGTCATAGGAGGAGACATCTCCACCACCAAATTGATTTTTTCACCTGTTCCACATGCGTCTGATTCTTCTAAGGCTTTCAGTCTATTTTATTCTAACTTATGCACATAACTACATTGGCTTAAAGCCCCTGGAAAGGCAAATCCATGATTGGCTATTAATTATGTAATTTGGGATCTAATGTGCATATAGTAAACACCTAAAAAGTATGAGAACATAACCTTTGACTTAGTCTATGTAATTCTTTAGAAAGTCTCTCTCCCTTCCCTTGTTACTGGGTTGTAGTTAGGCGGGGCTAACCGCCCAATCATATTTAGGAGAAAGATGATTGACGTGGCTATCCGGCCAAGCTGACTTCACAACACTTACTCTTGTCTCCTCCATGAGAAAACAATGCAGTGTACTTTTCTTTGTTTTTAGCTAGATTGAGAATTCAAATTAGCCTGATATGGTTTGAAAGTTACTGTTTTAAGCTAACTAGCAGACTTGGGTACACCATCCAAATCTGTATTAATCATGGAGTGGATAAGTAGCTCAAAAGTGTAGCATAGCAATGCTAATGCTGTTTCATGTAAGTGAATGAAAAATGATACTCAACTTTGATATCATACATGCATTTTTATGATTTCAAGCCACATTTCCAGAGGCTTTAATGTTGGGTTGTGAATGCTGCCAAAATGCTCGTGAGTGACGGCGATATTCAAGCTGAATGGATCTAGAATAGACACTGACGGAGGACTGGAGCTGCTGCTGACATGCCGCTTATGCTATATGGCCGGCGTAGATGAGATGTACTCTGATCCTTCACTTGCCTCTGACTCACAGCAGGCAGTGTAAATCAGAAGCACTCACCATACACTCATACCAACGCACGCTCCAATATGCCAAGACATATGGATGCACACTCTCAAGAAAGAATTATTAAGAGCTACACGCAGTATCTTATTCTCAGAGCACAACATTGTTGTAACCCCACAATACACAATCTACACAAATAACACACACGCGCACATTCATACAAGCGTGATTGATACTGATAAGTATTCAATTATTCCCTCATTATGTGGCTTTTGAAGCTCATTGCTGTGACTGGAGACAGATAAGATTTGCAGCTTTGCCTCTCAGCATAAAATATGATATTAGCTATTGAAGAAAGAATGAATCCATCCAGACGTAGCGTCTGCGGGGACACTGCTGGTCCGATTGTTCGATACAATGCAGCTGCTTTACAAAAGGACACACACATGGGTGCACTCGTGGATTTACATCATAAAAAAAAAAAAAACTTGGAAGAAGAATGCCAAATTTGTCTGTTGGATGTGTGCAGACAAACAGGTGTTAGCAGAGAAACACAGACCAACACTGACAAACACACACACACACACTTCTCTGCCTCTTGAATTTGTATGCCAGTGGGACCACAATCGAGAGGCGATAACAAATCTCATTTCCGGCATGTTTGCCAAGTTTCCAGACGGCATTTGTCTCTTGGCCGTACGTGGAGAGTAGGATCTGAGCAGAGTAAACAAGGGTACAGATATCCTCATTTGAGAAAATCCACCACTCCACACCAGCTTCCAACACACCGTCCCTGAAACCGGACAAAGCACTTGAGAATCTTGTTGAGAAGTGGCTACAGGACAAAACCAGTACCACCCGAAATCTGAGCATCAAATACTCCAAACTCAGAACTCAGAAAAGTCTGTATTTTGTTCCGCTGTAAAGGGCAGCGGCTGAAGTCAGCTCGGATTCACAGCAATTACAATAGATTTCAATGGAAACCAGCAAAATAAAGGCATCCAAATATCTACAGACAGCACTTCTAGACAGCTAAATATGATACTTTTATATCTCTTTATCACTGTATCATACTTCCAAAGCCCTGACCTAATTTACTAGGGATGTGCAGAGATCCCAGTATTTGTATTTGTATCTGTATTTGTTGAGGCGGTAAAATTATTTGTATTTGTATTCAGAACAACAGGTTATGGAGAGTCTGTTGGAAGCACTTTGCTTGTGTCAGTAGCTCAGCTTTATCTCTGGGGAACACCCCCAACAAATAATTTTTTAAAATATTTGTAGAAAACGAATATTCGTATAAAACCCACTATTTGTGCTTTGCGGAATAATGTATTTGTATTCGGGCACACCCCTATAATTTACCGGAACATACTGAACATACGATCAACAGAAGGGAAGGGGAAGATGTTGCAGGAGTGGTCTGAAAATGTTGTATAGACTTCCTGACGCTTTGTTTTCCATGACTCCGGGTCTACATTGGTATACACTTCTGCACAAGTAATGGCCCTTTGGGGATAAATAAAGTAATAACTGAATTGATCACAGGGTTTTTTTTGCTGGAATTTCCCTTTCAAGGAGCTTATCATGGTGTTTGCAAGTTTTTGCTCCTTAACTACAAATCATGTAGCCTATATTTTACATTTTTGCATTTTCAAATGCACTCGAAAAACAACTGGCAAACTGCAACGGTTTAAACAAAACACTTATGGAAGACGTTTCAAGTAAGTGGGCTAAAGTATGCAAATATGCACTGGTATGACCTTTCAGATGTGTGTCAAACCTTAGTGACAAGAGGTGCAGAGCTGCAGGGTTTTATAAGAGATGGAAAGGCTACGACGAGGTCAGGAGAAGAGCTGAAGCTGGAGCTCATAGAAAGACGCACACGAGCGATCCGAAAGGTTGAGGCGCGTCTTAAACTTCGGTCTGGTCCGGAAACCGTCCTGAAAACCAGCCGTAAAAAAAAAAAACAGCTTTACAACAGATGGAGCGAGGATGTTACAACAAGAGCCCGTGAGTGAGCCAGACAATCTGATTGTAGCAGAACGTCTTCGACACATCCTGGCATGGTGGTAGAATAAATCCCTATTGATTTGGAGAGCTAATTAGAGAGGGCCAGAGAGACAAAGAGAGACTGAAAAGGCTTATAGATCGTGTGGCTTGTAGCTGCTACTCCGAACAAGGCAGACACACTCTGGTATTATGACCAATAAGTCCCATTCACAGCTAACTGCCTGGCAATTACCGCTAACACTTTGACTGAAGAGAGAAAGACAAAGAGAGGGAGGAAAAAAGACAACACAGAGAGACAGAAATAGAGAAATATTCCAGATCAAATAGAACAAAAATAGAGCAAATCATTTGTTTTTTTTTGTGAGAAACAAAACTGTGAAATGTGTGAACATGTACAGTTTGATATCCTGAACATTTTCAAAAATGATCCTGAACATCTCAAGCTGGCAGTTTTCTTTCCACCACTGCCAGGAAATGGCTTTTCTATCATATCAGCTGGAGCAGAATCACAGGGTTGAAATAACAACAAATCTGGAATTTAAGGCTCTTTTCCCACGTGTCTTACTGCGCTCCATAGTAAAATTACATCTTTTTTTTATTACATTCACTTGAAATTTCATTTTAAATGATGACTTAGCAGCCTGTAGGGAGAGTATCACAGTGACCCATAACTCTTTGAGGCTGTGAGGACACTATTAAGATGAATTTGAAAAAAAATCTGAGCCTGCTGTTTAAGCCCATCAAAGCAAATACAGTATAAAGACAAAATGTGGGAAAACATGCAGCTTTAAACTGCACATGTACAGAAATGCTGATGTATTTATCTTAATTTATCTAAATAATTCATGTGAGTCTGCAAGCATGCAAAAACAGAGACAGAGTTGGTTCAAATCTTAACCGAAGTGTCAGATGAAGAGAAGAAATAGGCTAATCTTATTCTTTCTCTCACTGTCCGTCCCTCTATTCCTCACATGTAGTGACCTCAGTGTTAAACAGTGTGGTGACCCGGTCTGCTATAAATCACCACCCGCTGACAGACAGAGGGAGAGCGACATTAAGACCGAGAGGGAGAGAAAAAGAGAGAAAAAGAGAGAGAGAGAGCTGGAAGGAAAGTGGGCCGTTTTTTCAAGGGGTCATCCATTACATCCTATCACATTAGCCCTCATCATCAGCCCGCTCAGACAGCCATCATCCATTCCTATTCTCCACAGGCCGACACACACACACACACACATATAGAGGGACCGCTGAGGGTAACAAGGCTGTGTGTGTGTGTGTGTGTGTGTGTGTCCTCAGTTCGTCTCTCCGTCTCGTTTCTTCACAAGACTGAAACTCCAGCAGCTGGAGTTAATCTGCTGTACCTGGCAAATCTAACTATTAAGTTACACTCGCAGGTCCAAACAGATGTGTACAACACATACTGTATTCCCTCGCTTCCTACGAAAAAACACTCACACTTACACCAGTGAGTGATTGATGGTTCTTGCCTTCACTCAGATATAAACATGAATGAACTCTGGCTGTCGCTGGAAATGTCATCAAATCTCTCTTAAACCTTTCAGTAAAATTTGTTACTGAATCGTCTGAAGCAAGATAGTCGTTACATTTTGATTTTTACAGTAGTAGTTAAATTGTTGACAATAAGGTTTAAGTCTTCTAAGAGGTGTGGAGTCATCATCTAATCACTCGGGTGATTGATCGGGAATGGATCTGATCACTGAACCGCTTGTTAATTTACAGTTCGGACAGGTTTTAGGGTTGAAGAGTGAGAATTTGTCAGCAAACTGTGAATGCTTAAAACCTAGTGAGATTTGGATGAGAGGATGATGATCGATCACCAAAATGTCCAACTTATATTTTCCTATTTTCATTCAGAGAATCACAGAAGCTTGCAGGTTCGATTGAAAACACCCACACAGTCCATGCACTCAAGACATAGTGCATCATACTGGTTTTTGTGCTTGCTCTGTTAAAATAGAGCCTGAAATCTGAATGCTACCTGAGTGCTTCTGAGAGCTTTATTTTATCTTTTTTATGTAGTAAATAAAGGCACAGGGACATGAGGTAAGCTTCAGTACATTCTGACATTTTCATTCTCATTTCATGATCATTAAATAGGCCTTAATATGAGCTTAATACAAGCACATGATGCATTCTCCACTTGATGATGCACGTAAACAAAATGCAAGCAAACTGAGCAACACATGACGACATACATGCAATGTATAGAAACACTCTACAAGTCAAAAAGCACAAAACACCGCAGGCGTTTCTGGAAAACACTTGACTGTTCCATAAAGTGGCAGATTTATCGCATTCACTCCTCTGATCTCTACGTCTCAGCTACTGAACGCTGCTTCTGTACGGCTCATATGTTGTTTGCTACAGGCATCAAACGACGCTACATGATGCAGCTGGTGTGTGTCGCCCCTCAGGGTGATCTGCTAGAATGAATAACACAACGTATCCCGCTAAATTCTTATTTTATCATTTGATTATAATGTTTCATTTATTTCAATTTACTTTCAGTGATGTTTTAAAGTATATAAAGTAGTGTAGAAAGATGGAATTTATTTCTGCACACAGACACGTGTGACTTTTCCATGAGATCAGACTCTTGTGTGTGTAAGTGTGTGTGTGTGTGTGAGAGAGAGAGTAGGTGTGTGTATATACAAACGTGTCTGCCTGTGGAGAAAACTGTAGGTGGTTCTTGTTATCGTCTTGACAGCCTGATTTACAAGATTTAAACAACCGTACATCCCTTTGACCACCGTGTCTCTCACACACACACACACACACACACACACACACACACACATTCCACAATGAGCACACTGGTCTGAAACCCTGCCAGGTATGGGGCTTTTTTTCTATCATTATTCAAGAGTGTGGTCTTTCAATTTGAGAGCATGCTTTATTGATTTCACGCTCGGATTTTGTCATTTTTTCCCTCAAAACGTTGCCCTTGCACTCAAATAGCCCTGCTCGTAGCTGTTATAGTAAAAGTAAATGTACAGACACTGTTATATACATTAACTGTCCTTTTATTCCAATAGTCCTACAAGAAAACAAGGGAAGTACATTTAATAAAGCCTTGGAGGGCAGGAGTGGATGAACCTAGTTGAAGAGTAACCGCCCGTATGGGACGCTCTAAGAGGTATAGTGAACACCCCCTGCAAGGAGGCAGGGATAATTTCATTGGTCGACGCTACACCTGGCGTTCTATCGGTTGGGGGAATTTTGACAGCACAAAAAATCCGAGAGCGGGGCAGAAACCTGAGAGGAGACGTTTCACGAGCACACGGAGTGTCAGGAGAAGGGCTGAGGCTGGAAATGTGTGCAAGAAACTATATATGTGAGTGCAAGCAGGGGCTATTTGAGTGTGAGGGAAAGAATTACAAAATCTGAGTGTGAAATCAATAAATCATGCTTTCACATTGAATAAAGATAGGAAAAAAATGCCCAATAGCCAGGCCCCCCAATCACAGACTAACATACACTGCTCTTCTCTCTTTTTGTTGTTTCTCTCTCTCTCTCTCTCTCTCTCTCTCTCTCTCACACACACACACACACACACAAACACAAACTCCTTTGGTTTCCTTGGGAACAGTGTTTATCCCGTCCATTTAGTCCATTTAGCCGTGTGTCCCATTAGCATCAACCTCCCATCTGTCTACTGGGTCCCTAGAGAGGTTCCAATGTGGATGTGAGTGTGTGACTGATTGCATGTGTGTGTGTGTGTGTGTGTGTAACTGTGCTTGTGTTTATTTGTGTGTGTGTGCCAGCATGTGCAGTTTACGTTACCCTCTGATCAACTCGCCCCTCCCTTCCACAAACTAATCAAATATCAGATTGTTCGTCAATTCCCACCTGCACCAGCGACGGCACACGTAATCATTATCTCTGACCTCTCCGGTTGGCTGACTGGCACTCGTCCTATCCACCAATTAGACCCCGCAGCTGACGGGCCAGCTGACTGCCACTTCCTGCCCCGTGTCCAATTAGATTGCGTCGAGGACGCGACCCCAGCCCGAATAGGTTAGCTGAGGGCGTTGACCCCCCCCGGGATGGAGGAGAGCGGCTCTGATTGGGTGTAAATGAGGTGACAACGGCGCAGGCAAAGCTTTTCTTAATGAGATCGTTACATCTTCATAATGTAGTAATGTGAGGAGATGTTTAATCATTCTGGGTTTAATTCACTGTCAAATATGATTTTATTCACTTTGAAACAACTTTATGGCTCATGGGAGGAAATGAACGCAGGTTGAAACGACAAACTCAGAGGCTGTAACTGGTGGAGAGATGCAAATATATAAACACGGAAACTACTGGTAAATCAGATTAGGTGGTAGAGGAGGTTAGAACAGTGTTTGTTTTCTTTGTTAAATCAGTATATTTTTGCATAAACAATCCCTGATTTTATCATAGTGCCCAGTAGTGCCATGAAATGGAAAAATAGTGGTAGTAGTCCAAGATTTTTAACCAGATGTACCAGCACAGATGTCTGCTGCAAACACCTGATTTCAAAACTTCACTTGAACTCTGGTTGTTTCCTTTTATTTCCCTTCAAATCTTCTTCTTCTTGCTCTTGTTTCTATACATCCAGGAACTTAAAGCTGTCTTAAAGGTGAATTTATTTTCCTCATAAAACATCAGCAAAGCCAGTTTTATGACAAATTTGAAACCTGCATCGTTTACATTCATGTTTACTTGCTAGCAGTCTTCTTCACTGCCTTTGGTTTGGTTTAGCACAATACCGCCACCTGTAGATCAGTGCAACAGTGTGAAACCATTTAGACCCACACATGAAAACAATGTGGTCACCTTTAAGTCGCAAAACTCTGACAGAATTTTCTCTCAATTTGACTAATTCAGAGCCCAGTCTTCAGCTCAATCTGGGAGGGAGTTTTAATAGACCAGAATATACATCTGTAAAGGAATTCTCCAATATTTTGGGACATATATTTGTTTGCTGTCTTTAATTCCATGTTAAAATACTTTTAAATTTCATTTCTTTCATTAAACAATTTGTCCCAGGATGTGTTTGGCTTTGTACACAAACTGAAAGAAAAAAAAAAAATAAAGAAACATACACCTTCCGGCTGCCTCAGCATTGTCTCATTTACTGTACATGTTTTATCTAGTTAGAAAGCTATAGATGTGTCTGAGATGTGCAGCTTATAATGGTCAGTAAATATGTAGCTTCAGTGTGTAAGCTAGATGTTCATTATAAGAAAAAAGTCTAATTTTCTACTTTTAAACCTGTTAAATACACACGACATAAAGTATCAGAAGTGGGGAAACCATTATAGTTGTTTTATGGTGCTGATATCATCCCTTTGAGAAATCTGGTTTTATTTACTTGTTTTTATGCAAGTTTTTATAGTTAGACTACAGTGATTTTATATTGTCACCACTTGTTTTATGTGTGGTCACGCTATGTCCTCAGGTTTTGTGTTTTATACGAGTCCAGCAAAGCAAACTCCTATTTACTACATTGAAAAGGCACCAAAGCATCGAATCTCATATCTTATAAATATGACAGTTTTGACGGTGTTATGGTAGCGGTTTCAACCTAGTGTTTATGCTAAGTCATGGCTGAATATATCTCGGTACAACCTCTGTGCTGAACACACAAAGAAGATCATTCTCAACCTTTATCATTTTCTCGAACAATATTTCACAAATTCAAGGATGCAAGTTGACCGGTGCTGCCTTTACCTGATATTTGAATACAATACCCTCCTGGTGTGTGTTTGTGTTCATTTGATTTGCTATTAAATCATGCATCATCACCTCTCTATCTCTTTCCTCACCATCTGTCTTCCTCTCTTTTAATTCCTTCATCTCTCCTTCCTCGTCTCTCAGTGCCAGTGAAACCTGGGTATAAAGCTGCAGAGCCCAGCACTACTCAACACAACAAGGCCCCATCTCATTAACAACGGCCTCAGCTCGCCAATATATACAACTCATCAACTGAGCGCGCCTATGTGTGTGTGTGTGTGTGTAAACCAACACTTGGTATGTGTGATAGAGGAGTCAGCAACTTTACCGGCCAGCCTGCAGGCTTCATCTCGAGATCTTTTTAACAAGGAGCCGGTCAATCAATCTCTGATCGATAACTATCCAGAGCCCGCCGATGTAAAGGTGTGTTTGTGCGTGCGTGTGTGTGTGTGTGTGTGTGTATGTGTCAGGCTGACTAATTCAGACATCTAGGCATTACGTTGATCCTGTTGGGCCTCTTTTGTGTGCCAGCTGTGGAAATGAAAAACCAGCGGCGTCTTCAGGCTGAGCTATCGGCGTCCAAGACGGAAAGCTGGCAGAGAGGGAGAAGTCAATAATGTTGGGATAAACAAATATTCTGGAAGAGATAGACTGAGAGAGAGGTATAAAGATATAGTGTGTGAAAGAGAGAGAGAAAGAAAGAGAAGGAAGGGAGGGAATTCAAGAGCAAAGTGAAAGAAGCCAACGGTTTTGCCAATAAACACGCCAGCACAGCACTATTGCAGATTGCCATACAGCTTAAGTATACGGGATAGAGGCATTAGAGAGTCAGCTCCATCAGACCAGTGCAACCAGAGCTGATCATGCATCTGAGTGTGTGTGTGTTTGTAAATGTGCTTGTGTATGTTCATAATCACTTAATCTATTATTTCTTATTCAATGTTTAGTGTTTCCATGGCAGTGAAGACACCCAAATATTCAACTTCTGAGTGTTTTAATATCTCCTTCCAAAGTCATGGGCATTAATAACAGTCTTTACTCTTTCCACCAAATTTTGGAACCTAGCTGCAGGGATTTGCTCCCATTCAGCCACAACAGCATTAGTCTCTGCTCA